>NW_015176089.1:80767-97792 GCF_001447785.1 Gekko japonicus | reverse complement strand
CTCCTCCTCCTCCTCCTCTTCTTCTTCTTCTTCTTCTTCAAGCCCATTTTATTCAGTTTTTATTCAGGCTTAGTCGAAGTGGTACAAATTCAGCCACTTTCTGGGTGAACTTGTGCCACTTCCAGGTTCCTCGTGGGCAGCTTGGCTTTGCAAAATTGACCGCAGTGGGGTCAGGCACCAGTGAGTGAAGGGAAGGCACCCACATCAAATCCCCAGGATCTGCCCCCCGATTTCCCAGAATTTTCCCAACCAAGAGATGGCAACCTAGAGTGCGACTAGAGACGTCCGTTCCCCTGCAGAAAAGGGCTGCTTTGGAGGGTGGACTGTATGGTATTATACCCTGCTGAAATCCCTCCCCTCCACAAACCCCGCCCTCCCCAGGCTCCGCCCCCAAGACCTCCAGGTATTTCCCAACCCAGAGTCAATAGCCTCAACTGCACCAGACTGGCTACATTCACACAGGGCCGGAAGTATCTGCCCTTCTGCCCCGCTCCGACTTTTGAAAAAGGGACCTAGAGGACACAAATCCGGTCTCCCTCCCAGATCCGATTGCAAAAAAAAGCAGCTATTTTCTGGCACTCGGAACATCCCTGCCGTGAGCCGTCTCCGTCCATTTCGTGCACACCTGTCGGATTCTTTCCGAAGGGCACATTTCCTTTTCAGGAGCTGCCTGTCTTCTCGACGGGGCTCTGCTTCCCCACTCCCAAACTCCCTGCCAAGAAGGCAGAAGAAAAGCTCTTGGGGGAGAAAAAAGCCAAGCGAGGCTCTTTAAGAGCCGTATTTGCAGCAGCTCTCTGTGGTTGTCTCAGCCTGACAAGTCGACCTTCCTGTTTCCCCACAAAAAGCTTTCCTTCCGCCACCCACCTTGTGCAAATGCCAGCGCCTCGTCGCTTTCCATGTTCTGGAACATCCCCTTCCTTTGACGACTGATATCTTCATGCAAGGGCCATGTGCCACAGAGGCTAACAAACCTCCCCTCTCCCCCCCCCCCCCAGTCTTGTCACAGTTGACAAGATGGCTCCCTATAGGGTTGCCAACCTCCTGGCGGAAGCTGGGGATCTCCCAGAATTATAACCTATCCCCTGAAGAAAATGGCAGCAGAGGGTGGAGTCTATGGGGTTCTACCCTGGTAAGGTCCGTTTCCTTCCCAAACACCACCACCACCACCCCCACCACCTTCTTCTCCTTCTCCTCCTTTTCCTCCTCCTCCTGATTTCTAACCTGTTGGTTAATAATGGAGCTAAGGAATAGACAATCTTGACTAATTTCAGTTTCTTCGCCACCAGCCTTAAAGTTGTGTAATTCATCAGTAGTCATTACTTTTGTCTTCTTGATGTTCAGCTGTAATTCTCCTTTGGCACTTTCTGCTTTAACCTTCATTCAGTAGTCATTTCCTCCTCCGCCTCCTCCTCCTTCTCATCCTTCTTCTACTTCTTCTTCTTCTCCTTCTTCCTTCCCTGGCTCTATCCCCAAATCTCAAGGTATTTCCTAAGTAGGAGTTGGCATCCAGAGGCTCCAGAGCAGCTGGGCTTTGCCTCCAGAAACCAGGGGTAAAACTAGGAGTCCCAGATCAACACTGGAAGTGACAGGAGGTGGGCAAATGCCCCTACTTATTTATAATCACCATTCTGTACAACCCATCCCTTAGGTTTTTTTTTTGGGGGGTCACTCATAGTGAACGTTTGTTCCAGGTTCTAGAGGGAATGGAGGGGGAATGTCATGGTTATTCAGCAAAGTGGTTGCCAACCTCCAGGTGGTACCTGGAGTTCTCCCAGAATGTCAACTAATCTCCAGACTACAGAGAGCAGTTCGCCTGGAGAAAATGGCTGGTCCAGCAGGTGGACATCATGTTGCGGCTGAGCTTCTTCCCCTCCCCAAACTCCACTCCCCAAACTCCAGGAATTCCCCAAACTTGAGCTGGCAACCCTAGCGCGCCATGGTTTCTCCAACTCCCGTTATTCCTCCTATGAGCCAGTTTGGTGTAGCCATTAAGAGCAGCAGACTCTAATCTGGGAGAACCAGGTTTGATTCCCCACTCTTCCTCCACAGGCAGCAAGCTGGGTGACCTTGGGTCAGTCACAGTTCTCTCAGAGCTGTTCTCTCTGGAGCAGTTCTGGAAAGAGCTCTCGTAGCCCCCACCTACCTCACAGGGTGTCTGTTGTGGGGAGGGGAAGGGAAAGGAGACTGTAAGCTGCTCTGAGACTCTGAATGAAGGGCAGGGTATAAAACCAACTCTTCTTCTCTCCTTCTCCTCCTCCTCCTCCTGGACTGATGTTCCACGTCTGACTGTACAGTGGCAACCCTAAGATGCAAAATCCGCATCGTCACCTAGAGGTGCCACAAGACACACAAAAATGCCGTCTCATTATCCCAACTCCTGGATCACTGGTTCCCACTTATTTCCCTCCCACATTGCTAGACTGCAGAGGTCGTGGGCCTCTGTATCAAATTACTCAAAAACACCACTGTCCAGTTTTTGCCAAGACTTAGTTGTTGAGGCTAGACAAAGGTCATCTATAGTCAACTGCATGACACATACTGGAATGTACTTGGAGTCACCAATGCAGCTGGTGGCAAAGAGCCATTTTGTCTTCACCTGTAAGGAATAGGGTGGTCAACGTCAACTCCAGACATTCCCAGAGATTGGGGGTGAGGTAGAGTCTGGAGAGGGCAGGGTAGGGGGGCCGGAGGGACCTCAGCAAGTATGTGATTCCATGGAGCCCACCCTCCAAACCTGCCCCTTTCTCCAGGGGAAATGATCTCTGTCATCTTGAGACCAGTTGGGATTCCAGAAGAACTGCAGACTCCACCCGTAGGATGACAACCTGTTGAGTATTACAAGTTGAAAACACTCAGTATATCTGGGGTTAAATGTTGGTTTATGTCACTCACAGGAAGTCACATGTTTCTCATGTAACCAATGTTCTTTAGCTGTAGGAAGTCCGGGAATTTTCTCCCTGATCTAGGGATTTGATTGGGACTAAAGTGTCAAGGTGTATTACCATTTTATGGCTTCTCTTCCCGTCTTTTTTTTGGTGTTCTGAAGAAGAAGTCAGAGTAGCCATAATTGCCCTCTTCTAGTTTTGTCTTTGTAGAGTAAGGATGTAGCCGATTATGCTCTGTTGTTTTTTTCATCCAAGTTACCCTTCCCATGCTAGAATTTAGTAAAAACTTTATATTTTAATCACACATGGATTCCGAGTCTGAATTATTTTACTCTGGCTCTGCTGGGCTATCTTATCTCTGCTAAATACCATTTTTTCCAATATCTCACTATCACCAAACACAACCCTAGCTAGGGACGCATGCGTTAACTTTTGGGCTCATTTTTCCTCCCTTTGAATCATAGAGCCACAGAGTTGGAAGGGGCCCAAACCTAGTTCCACCCCCTGCTCAATGCAGGACCAGACTAGAGCATCCCTTACAAGGGTTCGTCCAACCGCTGCTTCAAGACCGCCAGGGAGGGGGGGCTCACCACCTCCCCAGGCAGCTGATTCCACTGCTGCACAACTCTGACTGTCAAAAAAGTTTTTCCTAAGATTCAGCCTGTACCTAGACAGCATAATAAAAAAGTAGAGACATCGCCCTGCCAACAAAATTCCGCATGGTCAAAGCAACAGTATTCCCAGTAGTAATGTATGGCTGTGAGAGTTGGACTATAAGGGAGGCCGAGCGCTGAAGAATAGATGCTTCCGAATTATGGTGCTGGTGAAGACTCTTGAGAGTCCCTTGGACTGCCAGGAGATCCAATCAGTCAATCCTAAAAGAAATCAACCCTGACTGTTCCCTGGAAGGCCAGATACTGAAATTGAAGCTCAAAGACTTTGGCCACCAAATGAGAAGGGAGCACTCGCTGGAGAAGACCCTGATGCTGGGAAAGATTGAAGGTCAAAGAAGACGGGGACGGCAAAGGAGGAGATGGTTGGACATTGTCATACATGCAACGAACATGAAATTGAGCAAACTTCAGAGGACGGCGGAAGACAGGAGGGCCTGGCGAGATGTGGTAGAGGTTGCGAAGAGTCAGACTGGACTGTGCGACTGAACAACAACAACAAAGATCCAGCCAGTACCTTCCCGCCCTTAATTTAAACCCATTTTTGCGAGTCCTCTCCTCTGCCGGCAACAGGAGCAGCTCCCTGCCCTCCTCTGAGTGATACAGCCCTTCAAAGACTTCAAGAGAGCCATCCTGTCCCCCCTCGACCTCCTCTTCCCCAGACTAGACATTCCCAAGAAGTCCCTCGGCCTTTCCTCACAGGGCTTCCCCCCCCCCCCATCATCCTTGTCGCTCTCCTCGGCACCCGCTCCATTCCGCCCACATCCTTTTTGAAGTGAGGCCTCCAGAACTGCACACAAGACTCCAGGTCAGTGTTCCCTCTAGGCTGAGTTAGCGTGAGCTAGCTCACAGTTTTTTTAGCCTCCGGCTCACACATTTTTGTCCTAGCTCAGGACGGATGGTCCAGAGCAAACTAATTTATGCAGTAGCCAAATCGCTCGCTCACGAGTGTAATACCAGTAGCTCACAAAGTAGAATTTTTCCTCACAAGACTCCACAGCTTAGAGGGAGCATTGCTCCAGGTGTGGCCTGACTAATGCATTGTACAGTGGGACGATCACATCTTGCGATTTGGATGTTATGCCTCTGTTGAGACATCCCAAGACACACCTTTGTGATCAGGAACTTCATTTTCTTCCTGCCTAAGCTCCTTGACAAAGCTCCGGATGTCGCCGGTTTCTTTTGCAGCTGTTTTGACTTCTGTGACAGCACTTCAATGTCTGTTTTCACAATCTTTCGTGACACGCACATGGAGAGGGTCCTGTTTTTCCTGCAAAGCTTCCAAATAGTAAAGATTATTTGATCCTTTTTATCCCAAGGAAAATTGTCTGATTTTCCCCTTGGGTTGCTATTGTTCTACACTGAACTGCAGGTACGCGAAAGGAAGTCACACCACATCAGCATTGTGACGGGAAGCCGTGCATCTCTGAAGTCATGTGACAGGAAGAGCCAGAGATAGGCTCTCACGAGTACCAAGAATGAGACTGAGGGTGCGGTCAGACGGCGTGCTGGGAGCGGTTTAAATTGCTCCGGCCCTGATGCGATCCTTTTTAACCTGGAGAATTGCGATCACATTCACCTCCTTGCTCCAGATTGCTGCGCAGCCACATCACTCCCCGCCATCCACACGCGGGAGGGTGCGTCGCTGTTGTTGTTTTCTTTCTCTCAGTTTGGGCATATGCACAGGCAGCCATCTGTAGAACTAAAAATCTCACGCGTGCGCAGAACAGCGATTTCCACTTGAACCCGACTGCTGTAACGCTTCCCTTTAAACTTTAAAGGAACACTTCCCTTTAAACATTTACCCCGAAAATGGCCTCCGTGAGATCCCGAACTCGTCTAAATACTAAAACTAGGCACCGTTTAAACATTGTTTTTAATAATGCGGTGGCAGACCTCAGCCTATGCGCACACCACCAATGCTTGAAAAAAAATGGCGGGTGAAAAGCAGAAGCCTCGAGCAGCTTTTGAGCGGGGAGGGGGTTTAAACTGAAAGTGGCTCGACACCGCAGGAGCGATCAGACGTCAGAAAAGAGCAGCTGGAACCGGAGAATCGGGAAAACACCACTTGGGGACCTGGTATCAAAATACTCTGGGTTAAAGCGGTTTTGAGCCGGAAAGCGACAGCTGGGGATGGGAGGCAGATGTTGACCATGTGATTGTGCAGATGAAATCTGTTTCTGAGGCGGGCCGAAAGCAGACTAAACGGCCCGCCTGACCGCACCCTATGTACAGCAGAGCAACGGACTAACCAACAGCTTCCAGAAGCTTCCACATCCTCACACCTTCGTTCCCAGGCACAGTCTGGGCGTGCACAGGTTGCCAACCTCCAGATGAGGCCTGGAGATCTCCCAGAATTACAACCAATCTCCAGTCTACAAAGATCAGTTCCCCTGGAGAAAATGGCGGCTGTGGAGGGGGGGCTCTGTGGCGTTATATCCCGTTGACGTCCTTCCCTTCTCCAAATCCCAGCCTCCTCAGGCGCCACCCTCCAAATCCCCAGGAATTCCTCAGCCCAGCGCAAACAAACCTATTTGGTGAGCAACCTCTGGCCTAGGGTTGCCAATTCCCAGGTGAGATACAAAATCAAAGTGAGACCAAACAACAAATAAGAAACTGTGCTAAATTATTCTGCATATTTGCTTATCTCTCTGTTAGGCTTATATCCTGCCCTATGCCAAAAATGGATACAGAGCAGCTCACAGCAGCTAGAGTAAAAAATTAATGACAAAACGAAAACAGGACAATTTCAAGAACATTACTTCTCTAAGTGCCTCTGCTGCAAAGAGCCTACGAGCCACAGGAGAGAAGAATGAGTCAGACGGGCATGAGAATCATACGGAGCAGAGGTCCATCAGTGGCTATTAGCCACAAGGTCTATCTAGGAACTTTCAGGCTGGGGCAAGGGATACTCTGTATTCTTGGTGCTTGGGGGGGGCAACAGTGGGAGGGCTTCTAGTGTCCTCCCCCCCCTGCTGTACCTCTTGATGGCACCCTGGTATTTTTGGCCACTGTGTGACAGAGTGTTGGATTGGATGGGTCATCGGCCTGATCCAACATGGGCTTCTCTTATGTTCTTATAAGAGGGAATTAGATAAGCATATGGAGCAGAAGTCCACCAGTGGCTATTAGCCACAAGGTACAGATAGAAACTGTCAGGCTGGGGCAAGGGATGCTCTGTATTCTTGGTGTGGGAGGCATTCTAGTGTCCTGGCCCCACTGCTGGACCTCCTGATGGCACCTGGTATTTTTGGCCACTGTGTGACACAGAGTGTTGGACTGGATGGGCCATTGGCCTGACCCGACATGGGCTTCTCTTATGTTCTTATGTACCAGCTCTTTTGGATTCAGTTGTGGCCTGGTTTCCTGTTGATGTCACTGTTTTCCCTTGTGTGTTAAACTATTTTTGAGGTGTTGGTGTCAAATATATATTGAAACCCCGTCCACACGGAGGATTTGCCATGCTAAAGTCACAAATGTCATATGGATTTTCAGTGCGCGATCTGGGAAGCATAGCGCACCCGTCGTCAACCTGTGGTGTCCCGCCGAAGATGCGCAGTAAAAAAGTACCGTGGAAAGTGCACTAGTATCTGGAAAACGCGAGGCAGGGGCAGGCGTCTGATCGCGGGAGCGCTAGTATCTCATGGCATCCGGCGCCCGTCCAGGTCCCATCGCAAAACAGATGTTTTTCGTAAGCGCATGCGCACAAGCACGTAACTGAAAGCAGTGCTGCTCCACGGAACTGTACACATGCACAAACGCGGACTGCTTGCCGTGCCGCTTCTTTGCCACACTCCAGCATCACCATGTGATTGCCAGCTAACAGCCAAAGTGCGGAGACTCGGGGGACTGTGTGATCGGGTTACTGCACTTTATTTTGCTCCGGGGCGAACTGCCACGCCTCCCCCCCTCCCCGTGTTATCTGGCCCATGTGACTGGGGCCATAACTCATCACACGTTTGCTTATTTTTGACAGCCTTTATTCTATAATATTTTGGGGTTTTTTTAAAATATTTATTTTTTATTAATTGGTACAATTTTCACTTAGATAGCACTCTATGGGCCAATGGGACACTCCCTCTCAGGGAGAGTAATAATATAGACTCTATCTTTCCAGCACTTCAGTGTTGGAAAAAACATGCTAGGCATTTCTTACCCACAGTATCAAAATTTTATACTTTTTTAAACCAGGCACGATTCCAACCAGGATCAGATTCGATCTTAGCCACAAAGTGGAGATGTAAAAATCTTTCTCGACTGGTTGATATAGCCACTAAAAAAATACATCTTCAGCAAAAACGAACTTGAATGCAAACCCGGCTCTCCAATACCATGGTTCCTTTATTTACAACTGGGCCACCTACTTAACAGTTTAAATATAAAATCAGTAATGTCTAGGGTTGCCAAATGTAAAAATCCTACCGGCGGGGGAGCGTCCTGCTGCTCCGGGAGCCGGTCGGGAATGTGTGTGTGTGCGCGCGCAGCGCGTGCGTGCCGCCGGAGCTTCACCGGAAGTGACGTCACACGCTGGGCGGTGACGCGCACGCCGGGGAGGGGTTTCCCCCGGGCCCCGATTCCCCGGCGTCGGGGAACGGAGCCTCCGGGGTGGGGGATTTCCGCCCTACCGGGGGAGGTGGAAGCCCTAGTAATGTCCCAAACACCAACTGAGTTAGAAATTCTGATACGTGACTCTAATACACAAAATAAAGGCCTTATTTCCAGATTGTATACTTTGTTACTCAGGGCTCTTTTTGTAGAAAAAGCCCAGCAGGAACTCATTAGCATATTAGGCCACACCCAACAGCAGAAACTCATTAGCCTATTAGGCCACAACCCTGACAGCACAGCTCATTAGCACATTATGCCAAACCCCCATGTTACCAGAAGTGTGCTCATCCAGCCACACCCACCTTTTGCTTGTTATTCTGTTTACCTTGTTTGTTGTCCAAACCCAGGGCCTTTTTTTTCTAGCAGGAACTCCTTTGCCTGTTAGGCCACACACCCCTAATGTAGCCAATCCTAATGAGTTTCTGCTGTTGGGTGTGGCCTATTATGCTAATGAGTTCCTGCTGGGCGTGGCCAACTCGGGAGCCAGCCGGAACTCTGTTCCTGTGCGTTCCTGCCCAAAAATAGCCCTGTTGTTACTTAAACAATCATGCTCCAATCACTTACCATACCAGAATGCATGGCAGAAGGATTCCTCAGAAAATCTTGACATAAGTCAATATTCAGAATAATTCAGCACAGTTTCTTATTGGTTATTCAATCCCCAGGTGGGGTCTGGAGACCCCTTCCACCATTACAGCTGATCTCCAGGGAATCCCCAAGGTCTGATGGCATCTCTGCAAGGATCCTCTCGATCCTCCCTGCCGTGGTCCCCTTCCCTCCTTAAACTTCTCCCTCCCCAGATTTCATCCCCAAATCTTCAGGAATTTCCCTACTCAGAGGTGGCAACCTTACACCCCCCCCCACCACCACCCCAGAAAAACATCAGCTTTCATGGGCAGAGGAGTCTGCTTGTGGCCAGCACACATGGATGGCACTGGTGGATAAATTAGTGGGAGTGGCTAAATTGTGCTGGGCAAGGTGAAAGGCAAGAAGACAAAGGAGAGCTTCCATGAACACACCTGAAGCTGCCTTATGCTGAATCAGACCATCGGTCCCATCAAGGTCAGCATTGCCTACTCAGACTGGCAGCAGCTCTCCGGAGTCTCAGGCAGAGATCTTTCACATCACCTCCAGCCTGGTCCTTTTAACTGGAGATGCTGGGGATGGAACCTGGGACCTTCTGCATGCCAAGCAGATGCTCTGCCACTGAGCCACAGCCCCTCTTTACAGCTCTCCAGGGTCTCAGGCAGAGGTCTTTCATATCACCTACTGCCTGGTCCTTTTCACTGGAGATACTGCCGGGGACTGAACCTGGGACCCTCTGCATGCCAAGCAGCGGCTCTACCACTGAGCCACAGCCCTTGCCTATGTCTCTCCAGCAGTGTTCCCGCTAAGCTGAGTTAGTGTGAGCTAGCTCACAGGTTTTTTTAGCCTCCGGCTCACCCATTTTTGTCTCAGCTCAGGAAGGATGGCTCCAGAGCAAACTAATTTATGCAGGAGCCAAATTTCTTGCTAACAACTTTAATGCCAGTAGCTCACAAAGCAGGATTTTTGCTCACAAGACTCCACAACTTAGAGGGAACATTGCTCTCCAGGGTCTCAGGTGGGGGTCTTTCACATCACCTCCTACCTGGTCCTTTTAAATGGAGATGCAGGAGATCGAAACTGGGACCCTCTGCATGTCAGGCAGAGGCTCCACCACTGAGCCACAGCCCCTGCCTGTGTCTCTCCAGGGTCTCAGGCAGAGGTCTTTCACATCACCTACTGCCTGGTTCTTTCAACTGGAGATGTTGGGGATTGAGCCTGGGGCCTTCTGTATGCCAAGCAGAGGCTCTGCCACTGAGCCACAGCCCCTCTTTACAGCTCTCCAGCGTCTCAGGCAGAGGTCTTTCACGTCACCTACTGGCTGGCCCTTTTTAATTGGAGATGCCCAGGATCAAACCTGGGACCTTCGGCATGTCAAGCAGAGGCCCCTCCACTGAGCCACTGGTTCTACGAGGTCTCAGGCTGAGGTTTGTCACATCACCTACTGCCTGATCCTTTTAACTGGAGATGCCCGGGATCGAACCTGGGACCTTTGGCATGCCAAGCAGAGGCTCCTCCCCTTATAATACAGAGTTGACAACCTTAATTCAGCAATGGCAGTTGCCAACTCTGGGCTGGGAGATTCCTGGAGATATGAGGGTGGAGCCTGGAAGGGCAAGGTTTGAGGATGCAGGGGATCTCAGCAGGGTACGATGTCACAGAGCCCACCCTCCAAAAGAACCTTCTCCAGGGGAACTGACCTCTGTAGTCTGGACACCAGTTGTAATCCCAGGAGATCTCCAGGCCCCACCTGGAGGCTGGCAACCCTAGGCTGAATTATAGCAGTGGGATCCAAACTCTTCCTTTTATCTCTGGGAAATACCAAGTAAATCTGTTGCAATCAAGCAGGTGTGATTTGTGCTAGCCCTTCCAAAGGAGGAAGCGAGCATGAAAAGACTTGCAGTTGGCTATACTTAGTCCTTCCCCTGCAAAGTGTAATTTGCACTGTATTATTCATCAAGTCAAGTGTTGGGCCTTATCACCACAAAGTCGATTCATTTCGTTCATCTGAAAAATGTTAAAAGAAGGGAGGGGGTAGGATTGGTGGGGAAAGCCATAAGTGTTGGCCACAGGGACAGGCATAATCGTGTGCATGGAATAACAATGATGGTGGTGAAGATGATGATGATGTCAATGATGACAACAATGTTGATGATCAAACAAATATTCTTTGAGACTTCCAACTGCAAACAGATAAACACCTGGAGCATAACAGGGTTTGCATCATTGACATTGCCGTCCCGGGAAACAGCATAATGGAAAAGAAAGAACAGGAGAAGACCACAATTACCAAGACCTACAAACAGAGTTAGAGTGCCTCTGGGATAAGAAGGTCGCCATCATGTTACTTGTCATTGGAGCCCTCGAAACCCTCAAAGTCTCAAGAAACACCTGGACATTCTGGGCTTTGAGCTCAGCTCCAGAAGACAATGTTGTTTGAATCAGCAAAAATCCTGTAATTCCCAAGAACTTGGCTAGATCTCAAATTGCAGAACACCATCTACCAGTCAAATATCTGACTCTGACAGTTCATAATAATAATGATGATGATGTTGCACCAGACCAGCAGGGCAAAAAGTAGAACTTTCAATCTGTTGTGGATCAACTTTTAGGCACCCATCTGAAAGCTGACCAGACGAAACCCCGTTGCTGCTCCCGTCAACTGAGAACAGGGCTGATACTCCTCTACATCCCACCAATAGGGTCCTACAGACTGAACAGCAGAATAGCAAACACAAAATGCCAACAATCTAATATTATGGTAAAAGTAATTACTGAACATAAGAAGAGCCCTGCTGTGTCAGACCAGTGAGGGTCCATCTAGCCCAGCATCCTGCCTCACACAGGGGCCAACCAGTTCCTCTGGAGGGCCAACAACAGGGCAGAGAGGCTGAGGCCTTCCCCTGATCAGAACATAAGAAGAGCCCTGCTGGGTCAGACCAGTGGTCCATTTAGTCCAGCATCCTGTCTCACACAGTGGCCAACCAGTTTCTCTGGAGAAACAACAACAGGGCATAGAGACCGAGGTCATCCCCTGATAAAAAAAACCTCAGAACAGCCCTGCTGGATAAGACTAGTAGTCCATCTAGCCCAGCATCCTGTCTCACACAGTGGCCAACCAGTTTCTCTGGAGAAACAACAACAGGGCATAGAGACCGAGGTCATCCCCTGAGATGAACCTCAGAAGAGCCCTGCTGGGTCAGACCAGTGGTCCATCTAGTCCAGCATCCCATCTCCCACAGTGGCCAACCAGTGCCTCTGGAGAGCCAACTACAGGGCAGAGAGGCCAAGGCCTTCCCCTGATCAGAACTTAAGAAGAGCCCTGCTGGGTCAGACCGATGGTCCATCTAGTCCAGTATCCTGTCTCCCACAGTGGCCAACCAGTTTCTCTGGAGAAACAACAACAGGGCATAGAGACCGAGGTCATCCCCTGAGAAGAACCTCAGAAGAGCCCTGCTGGGTCAGACCAGTGGTCCATCTAGTCCAGTATCCTGTCTCACACAGGATGCCTCTGGAGAGCCAACTACAGGGCATAGAGGCCGAGGCTTTCCCTTGATGTTGCCTCCTGGCATTCAGAGGCTAACTGCCCCTGAAGGTGGAGGTTCCCTTTAGTCATTATGGCTAGTAGCCACTGATAGACCTCTCCTCCATGAAGCTGTCTCATTCCCTTTTGAAGCCGTCTGTGTCTGTGGCTATCACTCCATCCTCCGGCAGCAAATTCCACATTTTCATCACTTGTTGTACAAAGAAGTGTTTCCTTTCATCCATCCTGATTCTACTGGAATGAGGGTGAACATCTACTGCGATGAGAGTGTCTCTATCAGGTCTAAGTCTGGTTATTTCCCAACAACAAGCGATTCTAACCACGATATCCGAGTAACCATTCCACTCTCTTCATTGCTGGTCAAACCTTGTCCGGATTAGGGATCCTGAGAACTTCATGGGGAATGTATTGGACAGGTGGACCCACCTTTTTTGGTCAGTCACAATCACTCACGAGCCTCAGATAGGCTTCTTTTCAACGTTCAGCAGCTGACTCGACCGTCCTGCGGAGCAGCTTCACAGCTGCTCAGTGGTTGTGGTGGTGGAGTTTCGCGACCTTCTGCCACAGGATCACTTTTATGTCTTCATAACAGGTTTGAAGCCCTGATGTGGATAGCCCAGGATACCTGATCCCCATCAGATGTCGGAAGCTAAGCAGGGCCTACTTATAGCCTGGGCTGGCCCCCCACTTATAGCTTGGGTCGGCCCCTATTTACAGCTGGGTCGGCCTCCCATTTATAGCCTGGGTCGGAGTCCCTAAATTTAACAGATCTCTGGAAAATTATTCCCAGTATAGCTGGCTTGTATTAGAGTTGTATGTTTTATATGTTTTAATGTGTTTTTAATTGTATTGCATTTTATCTTGTTGGACTGTATTTATATTGTTGGAACCCGCCCTGAGGCCGTCAAGGGAAGGGCGGGATATAAATCCAAATAAACATAAACACCTCTGAAACATCCCTTGCCTTAAAAACAAGTCTCGCTCGCCACCTAGTGCTGCATAACACCAAAAGAGCTAGAACTTCTGGCTGCCAGACAATCTTTTTATATATTTTTATATATATATATAAAATTTTATTTTACTTCATAGTCAAATACAGAGTGAACTATAACTCAGCTGCGATAATACAATAGAAAGTAAACATAGACATAAAAAGAGGTACACGGCAAGCCACCCTTTAAACAGTACGTTCCTGTACAGAGTTACATAAAATGTAGAACATCGTAGAATTTACCTGGTACATTATAGTTGTGAGGCATATCGTTGCTAAAGACATATTCCAAGAATGGAAACCATTTTAATTGGAAATTGCTACCACAGGTATTGGTATTAAAGGACAAGACCTTGTCTGACTGCTTGTCCATAGAATAGAATTCCCATGGCTTAGCAAACCATTGAGTGAGGGATGGGACTTTTTTATCCTTCCAGTTGTTGGCTATGAGTGTCTTTGTTGCGGTCAGGAATGTCGAGATCAACTCCCTCCGCTATTTGGGGATTTCTGAGTCTCTCCATAGATCCAGTAAGTATAGTTCCGGAGAGAGAGGCATGTGATAACCTGTGATGTTTCTGATGGCTTTTGAGAGTTTTATGCAAAATCTCTTAACTATCGGACAGTACCACCAGCAGTGGATGTATGATCCATAACCAACACAGGACCTCCAACAGAGGGGCGAGTAGGTAGGTTTGGTGTAGTGGTTAAGTGTGCGGACTCTTATCTGGGAGAACCGGGTTTGATTCCCCACTCCTCCACTTGCACCTGCTGATGTGACCTTGGGTCAGTCACAAGCTCTGGCACAGCTGTCCTTGAAAAAGAGCAGTTTGTGTCAGAGTTCTCCTCCTCCTCCTCCTCCTTCTTGTAATATTGTGTATTTTTGCTGGGGTGAGGTACCATCTAGTCAAGCTCTTGTAACTCTGTAGTTGGACATTTAAGGACTTGGAGGTAATCGATGGTGAAGTCCATATTTCATCCCATTCTTTGTCAGTAAGAGTGAAGCCACAGTCCTGACTGCCAAAGAGTCTGGTAGCTTAACTTACTGCTTGGGCTTGGTATGATCAGGTTGTTATATAAGACTGAAATAAGGTTAATAAAGTCTGATCTATCTGTTTTTAAAATTCTTTCAAAGAGGGTTAGTGGTCTTGAAAGGTTTGAGCTTTTCCGCAGATTGATAATATTCGTACCAAGGTGATTAATTAATTAACAGGTTTGAAGGCGGAATAAACAGCTCAGACTAGCCTGAATTTGTCAGAGTTTGGCAGCTAAGCAGGGTCAGCCGTGGTCGAGTACGTGGATGGGAGACCACCAAAGAAGACTGGGGTGGCTGTCTGGAGGAAGGCAACGCCAAACCAACTCTGCTCATTTCAGGCCTTGGAAACCCCATGAGGCGGGACGCCACAGGGTCGCCATAAGTCGGTCATGACTTGACGGTGCAACTAGTCGGTCTGAAAATTGATCTTCCTCTGGGGTCATGGATGGTTGGGGCAGGAGAGGGAACTCTGACTGTCATGGGGCTGGGCAAAATGGCACATGGATGGCTGGATCAGCAGCTGTTAATGTTGACCAGATGGGGCCTGGAGTTTCCCCAGAAGAACAACTGATCTTCATACTACAGAGATTGGTTCCTCTGGAGAAAATGGCAAAGTCCACGATACATCATAGCAGACCCTATGAGGAAAGGTGAAGGCGCTTAGGGCTCTTTAGCTTGGAGAAACGACAACTGAGGGGTGACATGATTGAGGTTTATAAGATTATGCATGGGAAAGAGCAGGTAGAGAAAGAGGTACTTTTCTCCCTTTCTCACAATACAAGAACTCGTGGGCACTCCATGAAATTGCTGAGCGGTCGGGTTAGAACGGATAAAAGGAAGTAGTTCTTCACTCAAAGAGTGATTAACACATGGAATTCATTGCACAGGAAGTGGTGGCAGGCTTCAAAGGGGAATTAGATAAGCATATGGAGCAGAGGTCCATCAGTAGCTATTAGCCACAAGGTATAGATAGGGGCTCTGGGGCAAGTGATGCTCTGTGTTCTTGGTGCTTAGGGGGGCCCACTGGTGGACCTCCTGATGGCACTGGTATTTCTGGCCACTGTGTGATACAGAGCGTTGGACTGGATGGGCCTTTGGCCTGAACCAACATTGGCATCTCTTATGTTCTTATGTTCTTACCCACAGCCAGGATTTTTTTTTTTAATGTCAGGGGGCATTTAAATTCCTTAGGGGGCACTGGCTAATCGTATTAAAAGTAATTTGATTCAATTTCTGGAGGAAATAGAGAGGTGCTTCCTGGCTCCACATGGCCACCATAGCTGGTCCTTCGTGTCAAAAAGCTGTGCAGGAATACTCGGCTCCTTCCCCGCACCTGCTATTGCTGGGGGCCCTGGGCTGGATGGGAAGTCAGGGGGCCTTGCCAGGAGGTCGGGGGGGGGGGCTAGCCCCAAGTTGCCCCACTGTAGCTACGGGCCTGCATCATAGATTCTAGGTGAACTCCCTCCCCACATTCCACTCTCCACAGGCACCTCTGCCCCAAATCTCCAGGCATCTTCCAGGCCAGAGGTGGTATCCCCCAGTTTCCAGCCTTTGGTAGATTCCAGCATGCAGCAGAGTAGCATACCCCCCTTCCCCCCTCAAAATTCCAGCACTGCCCCTCCTTCAGCGCCCCACACAAAAAAGAGGGCAGAGGCATGTCTCCCGGGGTTGCCAACTCCAGATTGGGAAATCTCTGGACATTCGGGGGTGGAAGCTGGTGAGGGCAGAGTTTGCGGAGGGATCTCAGCGGGGTATAATGCTGTCGAGTCCACCTGCCAAAAGAGACATTTTCTCCAGGGGAACCGATCTCTGTTGCCTGGGGATGAGTTGCACTTCTGGGAGATCTCCAGGCGTGACCCAAAGGCTGGTAATACGACATCCACATGCCCTTAATTCCCAGTTAATTGCACGGGAGGGCGGGGCAGCGGAGAAGCAAACAGCTGGAAGTTAAGAGGGGCCACCGAAGTCAAGGAGGATCCAGCTGTGCTAATAGGCGCCATTAGGATTACCTCTTTCATCATCTAAGTCACATGTTGTACATCCAGACCTATGCTGAGCATTGTTCTCCTTGGCTGCTGTGCGGGACGCCCCAAAGCATCCCGGGGAGAAAGGATGGCCCTGCTTTGAACTGCAGTGGCAGGGAGGCCACCTCTCCTTTGCACAGAGGTCATTTCCTGTGGGAGCGCACAGGAGCAGAGCTCCGGCAGTAAGGAGGCCAGGGAGTGGGGGCATGCAACAAGCCCCGCCCCCTGCTCCCAGCAGCCCTTAGTCAGGCCACGAGGAGCAAGAAGCAGCCAGGTAAGTTGCAGAGCCCCCCGCCCGCCTTCAGGTACAAGCTCTCCCTCCTCTGTGAGGGCAGATCTGCACATTCCCCTCCCCCCCAATAGCTAGAAATACAAAACAGTCCAGTGGGACCTTTAAGACCAGGTTTTATTCAGGTACAAGATCTCCCTCCTCTGTGAGGGCAGATCTGCGTGTTCCTCCCCCCCCCCATAGCTAGCAATTCAAAACAGTCTAGTGGCACCTTTAAGACCAGGTTTTATTCAGGTACAAGCTCTCCCTCCTCTGTGAGGGCAGATCTGCACGTTCCCCTCCCCCCCAATAGCTAGAAATACAAAACAGTCCAGTGGGACCTTTAAGACCAGGTTTTATTCAGGTACAAGATCTCCCTCCTCTGTGAGGGCAGATCTGCGTGTTCCTCCCCCCCC
>NW_015176089.1:77183-80698 GCF_001447785.1 Gekko japonicus | reverse complement strand
CTGCTCCCAGCAGCCCTTAGTCAGAGCAAGAAGCAGCCAGGTAAGTTGCAGAGCCCCCCCCAGTCCAAAACAGTCCAGTGGCACCTTCAAGACCAAGTTTTATTCAGGTACAAGCTCTCCCTCCTCTGCGAGGACAGATCTGCACGTCCCTCACCCAATAGCTAGCAATCCAAAACAGTCCAGTGGAGCCTGGGCGGTGGGTGTTGCCTTCTGACACACTTCCGGTGATGTCAGGGGGTGTGGCATATGCAAACAAGTTATGCTAATGTTATGCTAATGAGCTCCTACACCTCTTTTTCTAGGAAATGACCCCTGGTTGTGGGGAGGGGAAGGGGAAAAAGTTTGTGAGCCGCTCTGAGACTCCCTTGGGTACTGAACCCTGGACTACACTGAGTCCTGAGCATCCACAGTCCTCCTTCCTCTTTTGCTGTTGAGAGAGCCAGTTTGGTGTAGTGGTTAGGAGCGTGGACTCTAATCTGGGAGAACCGGGTTTGATTCCCCACTCCTCCACTTGCACCTGGTGGATGACCTTGGGCAAGCCATAGTTCTGCCAGAGCTGTTCTTGAAAAAGAGCAGTTTCTGTCAGAGCTCTCTCAGCCCCACCTGCCTCACAGGGTGTCTGTTGTGGGGAGGGGAAGGGAAAGGAGTTTGTAAGCCACTCTGAGACTCCTTTGGGTAGTGAAGGGCCATGGGGTATAAATCTAATCTCTTCTTCTTCTGTCATCCCAGGTCTCCACTGACAGCAGAGAAACAAAATGGACACTCTTTGGAATACCAGCCAGACACGAAAAGGCTTAAAGACACCCAGAAGATTTACATCACCCCCTCCTGCATTCACAGTTCATCTCCCCCCACCCATCTTATTAGTGGCTTTCCATATGGGAAAATCCAGCTGTTGCTATGGCAGCGTTTCGCATGTTGTCATTTCCTCCCTACTCCTCTTTCAAAGGCTGGATCTCTCTCCTCCTCTTAATTATCTTGACAGATCGGCTGGTTGTGGGGAAGGGGGGGGCGGACGCCTGGGGATGCCAATTCTCAGGGTATGACTGGAAGGTTCTGGCCTTCCGTGCCCCGTCTTCTAGGGAAGGAACACAATAAGTCTCTGTGTGAGGGACCCAAGTCAAGGCTCTGCCCTCCAAGTCCCAAATTCCAATTCTGGCACAGGTAGGCTTGCCAGTCTCCAGGTGACGGCTGGAGATCTCCCATTGTTTCAACTGTTCTCCAAGCGACGGAGATCAGTTCCCCTGCAGAAAATGGCTGCTTTGGAAGATGGGCTCTATGGCATTATACCCTGTTAAAGTCCCTCCCTCCTCAGGCGCCACACCCCAAATCTCCAGGTATTTCCCAATCTGGAGCTGGCAAACCTAGAGGCTGGTCTCCTCCTAGCATTGCAACTGATCTTAAGACGACTCAGAGCTCAGCCCTTCTGGAGCAAATAGCTGCTTTGGAAGGCGGACTCAGTGGCCTTATACCTTCCCAAGGCTCCTCCCCTCCCCCAAACCCCGCCCTCCCCAGGATCCTCCCTGCAAACCTCCAGGAATTGACAATTCCAGGCACCAGCCATGGCCGGGCTCCCCCTCCCCGACCCTCCAGGTTCCTCCAGGCTCCAGAGCCCATTTGGTGTAGTAGTCAGGAGGAGCGCGGATGCTAATCTGGGAGAACCATGTTTGATTCCCCACTCCTCTGCATGCAGCTGCTGTTCTGACCCTGGGTCGGGTACAAGTTCTCTCGGAGCTGTTCTCTCAAGAGCAGTTCTCAGTCAGAGCTCTCTCGGCCCCACCGACCTCACAGGGTGCCTGTTGTGGGGAGGGGAAGGGGAAGGAGTTTGTAAGCCGCTCTGAGACTCCTTTGGGTAGTGAAAGGCAAAGTATAAATCCAGCCTCCTCCTCCTCCTCCTTCTTGGGTATGTTTAGCCTGGGAAAAAGAAGGCTTACAGGGGACATGATTGCAGTCTTCAAATATCTGAAGGGCTGTCATGTAGAAGACGGAGCAGATCTATTCTCTCTCGCTCCGGATTGCAAGACTAGGTCTAACGGGTGGAAATTACAAGGGAGTTGTTACCGGTCACATATCAGGAGAGACTTCCTAACTGTCAGAGTGGTTGAGCAGTGGGACAGATTGCCTCGGGAGGTGGTGGATGTTCCTTCGCTGGATGTTTTCAAGCGGAGGCTGGGCGACCATCTTCTGGGTATGTCGTAGGGCTCTCTTTCGGCTGTGCTCCTGCAGAGGGCAGGGGGTTGGATTAGATGACCTGCAAGGTCCCTTCCAGCTCTAACATTCTATGATTCTATGATCCTCCTCCTAGGCTGCCAGTGAACCCCCAACCCTCCTTTGGCAGGCTCCTCCTAGCAACCAGCATGGGATGGGGGGACAGTTGCCGGGAGCATCAGGAAAGGCCCACCGATGTACTGCACTGTGTCCATGTCACTGCCCACATGACCCGGAAGTGAGGTCCCAAGGAAGTAAAACAGAAATGTGGCTAATGGTTTTGCATGGTGTGTGAGCCACAATGACCATTTCTCCATAGATATAGGTGTGTCCAGTGCAGTATACACGTAATGTTTGAAACAGCCTTCAGTGGTAGAGGACAGGCACGCATGCCGCATCTGTTACTCCATCCCACCAAGAAGAAGGAGGAGGAGGAGGAGGAAGAGGAAGAAGAGGAAGAAGAGGGAGAAGAGGAAGAGGAAGAAGAAGAGGAGGAGGAGGAAGAGATTGGATTTATACCCTGCCCTTCACTACCCAAAGGAGTCTCAGAGCGGCTTACAAACTCCTTTCCCTTCCCCTCCCCACAACAGACACCCTGAGAGGTGGGTGGGGCTGAGAGAACTCTGACAGAAATGGCTCTTTTTTCAAGAACAGCTCTTATCAGAACGATGGCTTGCCCAAGGTCATCCAGCAGGTGCAAGTGGAGGAGCGGGGAATCAAACCCGGTTCTCCCAGATTAGAGTCCGCACACTTAACCACTACGCCAAACTGGCTCTCCTCTTCCAAGGGTTTTGTGATGAAAAGGAGCCCAATCAGAGCCTGAATACTAATTAGTAGCATAATGCTGCTTGATTATCAGTGAGAAAGGGAAAGTAAATACAATAGGAGGGGGGCCTTCAGCCTCCTTTAAAAAAGAAAAGAAAGAGAAACAACAACTAAACTCATAGAGAGCAGAAGAAAAAGAGATTGGATTTACACCCCACCCTTCACTACCCAAAGGAGTCTCAGAGCAGTTTACAGTCTCCTTTCCCTTCCCCTCCCCACAACAGGCACCCTGGGAGGCAGGTGGGGCTGAGAGAGCTCTCTTGAGAACTGCTTGTAAGAAAACAGCTCTGAAAGAACTTGTGACTGACCCAAGGTCACGCCAGCGGATTAGAGTCCACGCTCCTAACCACTACACCAAACTGGCTCTAGACACATTAAGCTCTCTTGTACCGAATCAGACTACTGGTCCATCAAGTTCAGTATTGTCTACTCAGACTGGCAGCTGCTCTCCAGGGTCTCAGGCGGCGGGCTTTCCCATCAAC
>NW_015176089.1:76406-77090 GCF_001447785.1 Gekko japonicus | reverse complement strand
GGCTCTCCAGGGTCTCAGACTGAGGTCTTTCCCATCACCTGTTACCCAGCACCTGGAGGTGCTGGGAATTGAACCTGGGACCTTCTGCATGCCTAGCAGAGGCTCTACCACTGAGTCACGGCCCCTCTGCCAAGATTCTGAGAGAGGTTCGAGAGAGGTTCTGGGGATGAGATCTGCTCTGAAGGTTAGCCGCTGCCGTTCTTATCTCCGAATGGAGTTTCCAAGTCCTTAATGCAGCCAGCCATTAAAAAATTCATCTCCGACTGTACCCATTTGCTCACGGCCTCTTGTTGCTCCCTCATAAGTTATTCATGTCCTGTCACTTTGGGGCCCTCCAGAGAAGCCAAAGGAAGCATTTTGTTCATGGAGACAGATGCTGTGAGAGGACGTCTCCCTGGCCTATCAGCGATCTCATTATCTGGGACTCAAAACGCTTCTGCTGCACAAAAGTTTACTCTTGTGTGTACATAACGGTGTCCACCGTCACACCTGTACAGGGCTGGCTGATGGCTTGGCAGTGGCATACGCAGGGGTCATTTCCTGCAGGAGTGCACAGGAGCGGAGCTCCGGCAGTAAAGAACCCAGGTGCCAGGCACATGCAACAAGCCCCACCCCCTGCTCCCAGCAGCCCTCAGTCAGAGCAAGAAGCTGTCAGGTAAGCTACAGAGCCCCCCCTCCCACCCA
>NW_015176089.1:38812-76362 GCF_001447785.1 Gekko japonicus | reverse complement strand
TCCAAAACAGTCTAGTTGAGCCTGAGCGGTGGGTGTTGCCTTCTGACACGCTGCCGGTGACGTCAGGGGGTGTGGCATATGCAAATAAGTTATGCTAATGAGTTATGCTAATGAGCTCCTGCACCTCTTTTTCTACTAAATAACCCCTGGGCATACGTGTTACTGGAAATGGACCTTTGAAGGTGAAGGCCATTGTTCTTGATTCGTCATGATGTTTTGAACAGGCACAGTGCAAATTGATCTGTGTTCAGTCCCACTGACACCTTTCTTGGCATCCACAACTGTTTTTTAGAAATTAGCTCTTGTAGATTTTCCGGGTTGTCTGGCCGTGGCATTGGCATTGTAAGACCTGATGTTTCGCCAGCAGCTGTGACGGGAATCCTCAGAGGTTTAACACAGAAAGACGGAGGACTCTCTATGTTAAGGTGAGAAGAAGAAATGGTAGGCAGGTGATTTATATCTACTCAGGAAGGTGGGGTAGGGCTCCTGCTTTTCCTTACTCCAGCAGGAAAAACTAAAGGCAAAAGGCATCCATTTGAATTGGTGGGATTGAGTGCAACTTGACTCCAGATGTGCAAAAAATAAAAGTGTGGGGGTTTACAATGTACCTTTGGAATTAGATAAAATTATATTGTCTACTGAAGGAGAGCATCTAAGACTATTCTATGGGGTTTTGTTAGAAATGAAAATGCAGGACGAGGTGGTAAAAGATGCAATCATTAAATGAGCACAAAATATAGGACATAATATATCGCTAGAACAATGGGATAAGATCTGGAAAGTTAATATAAAGCTTAGTAAAGCTGTGTCTAAAAAGAAAATCTGTACAAAATGTTTTATAGATGGCACATGACTCCTGAAAATTTAGCTAAATGGTACCCAAATATGTCTAATGTATGTTGGAAATGTCAACTAAAAACTGGTTCCTTTTATCATAAGTGGTGGATATGTGACATTGTGAAGAAATACTGGATATGGATATGTGAAATATTACAACAAATGCCTGAGATAAATGTACCATTTATACCAGAATTGTTTCTATTGAATATTATACCGCAAAACTTTACATGATGTACATATGATGGTTTATGTTGTTATTACAGCCAGATTATTATATGCAAAGTACTGGAAAAAAGAAGAGACTCCTACGAAGGAAGAACTAATTTTTAGACTTTTGGATGCAGCAGAAATGGAGAAGTTAACCTTACAATTACATGGGAAATTAGAAAGTGACTTTGAAAGAAAATGGGCAAAACTTTATAAATGGCTACAAGGCTATTTAAAGGTAAAGGTTCCCTTGCTCGAAAGCCAGTCGAGTCCGACTCTAGGGTTGCAGTGCTCATCTCCGTTTCAAAGCCGAAGAGCCAGCGCTGTCCGAAGACGTTTCCGTGGTCATGTGGCCAGCATGACTAAACCCCAAGGCGCACGGAACGCTGTTACCTTCCCACCGAAGTGGTACCTATTTATCAACTTGCAATGTCTTGCTTTCGAACTGCTAGGTTGGCAGGAGCTGGAACTAGAGACGGGAGCTCACTCCGTCATGCGGCACACTCGAGTCTCGAACTGCTGAACTACCGACCTTCCACAGCCTGCAGTTCAGCGTTTTAACCACTTGAGCCACCGCAGCTCCACAAGTCTATTTAGGAGGACATAAAGTATAAGCCACAGACAGCTAAAAACAAGTTGATTCATTAGATATATGTGAACCAAAATGTAACAAGAGTATAGGCTCCGGCTTTTGTATTTTCTACTCTGTTCTTTTTCTTATCTTTTCCTTCCTCAATTTTTAACTATGAAACTAATCATTTTTTTTCCATATAAAAAAAGGAAGGTGGGGTAGGGCTGAGTCATTATCATGTAGGAGTTCCCCAGGCTGTGAAAACATGCTAATGGAGGAGCTTTCCTGAGGAGGTTCTTTTGCATATGGATTGTTTCCTGAGGAGGTTCTTTTGCATATGGATTGCTTCCTGAGGAGGTTCTTTTGTATATGGATTGTTTCCTAAGGAAATGTCCTGAGGAGGTTCTTTTGCATGTGGATTGGCTGTTGAAATTCTAACCTTATCTGTAGTGCTATTGTCAGATGTAGACCCTTTTGTGTTTTTCGGGACAGGAAACCAATGCCCTATTTAAAGAAAGTGGGTGGAGACAGGAAGGGCTCTTGCCCAAAAGACTTCCTCCCTGGAGATCTGGTTGGCCGCACAGATTAAAAGAACATCTCTGTTGCAGCTGCTGGTCACTGCCATGGTTCACCTCTCTCCCCTGCCATTTTTCCCAGTCCTTGACCCCAGGTGACCAGTCATGACACCAATGTGTTGTCACTGTCAGAGCGTTGGTCTGATATCTGGGAGACCCAGGTTCGAATCCCCACCCTGCCACGGAAGCTCGCTGGGTAACCTAGGGCCAGTCATATGCTCTCAGTTTAACCCACCTCACAGGGCTCTAAGTGAGGATAAAACGGAGCAGAGGAGAACAATGAAAGCAGATCTGGTTCCCCCACTGGGAAGAAAGGGAGGGTATAAATGAAGTCAACAAAGAGGACTAAAGATGGAGCGGAGGTTCAACAGTGGCCATTTAGCCACTTCACTCCCAACTCCAAATCATTAATGAACAAGTTAAAAAGCATCGGACCGAGTACTGATCCCTGCGGTACCCCACTGCTTACCACCCTCCACTGAGCGAATTTCTCATTTATACTCACTCTCTGTTTCCTATTAATTAGCCAGTTTTTGATCCACAAGAGGACTTTTTGATCCACAAGATAACCCCGCCAGCAATTCAAATCCCAAGGCATGCAATCTCTGAATATAGTGGCTCCATTTAGTCATCACAGCTAATAGCCATGGATGGATCCCCACTCCCATGAATCTAGAAGTGGCTATCACTACATCAAGTGGCAGTGCATTCCGCAAGCTAAATAGTCTTTGAGTGAGGAACAACCTTCTCTCTGTCCTGAAGCTACAGCTATCCAACTTTATTGGACGCAGAGGTCGATTCGGGGGGAATCGCGGGGGATCGCCGTTCCCCCGGGTGAGGTGTGGGGGCGGGGCACACGATGAAGCCCCGCCCCCTGATTCCGGCCACCCCCTGCTTCCAGCCTCTGTTGCAGAAGGAGGAAGAAGCAGGAGGGTAAGTTGGCGTCCTCCCCCTCTGCCTGGCCGAGGCCACTCCACGTGGCCTCCGCAAGGACTCCCAGCCCCATCCAGGAGCTTCCCCGAGGTAGCTGCGTTAGTCTGTTGCTGCAAAATAGTCCAAGAGTTCAAATAGCACCTTTAAGACTAACAAATAGCCCCTTTAAGACTAACCTTTAAGACTAAGACTAACTGAGTGGTGGGTGTGGCCTTATGACACACTTCCGGTGATGGCAGGGGGTGTGGCATATGCTAATGAGTTATGCTAATGAGTTCCCCTAGCTCTTTTTCTACGAAACGACCCCTGATTGGACGTATCTAGTATCAGGAGAAGAGGAAACAAAAGTCCTCTCTCTCTCCACCCACACGTCATGTCCATCTTGTGTGTGCTACCACCTGATAACAGCAAAACCAACACATATATTTGGCCGTATGGCATATGGTAGCCATTTCCTACACAGCCGGAGGTTCCAGGTTCCCAGCACCTCCTCAGGCCCAATGCAGAGCCAGCGTGTTGTAGCGGTTAAAGTGTCGGGCTAGGATCTGGAAAACCCCAGTTCGAATCCCCACTCGTGCCATGGAAGCTCGCTGGGTGACCTGGGGCCAGTCACATACTCTCGGCCTCACCTACCTCACAGGGTTGTTGTGAGGATAAAACAGAGGAGAGGAGAATGGTGTATGTCCCTTTGGGGGCCCCACTGGGAGAGAAAGGCTGGATACAAACAAACAAACAGACAAATAATAAACAATGGATTCAATTGGCTGACTTGCACATAATGGATAGCCAGAGGTCATTTCGGGGGGGATCGCGGGGATCGCAGTTCCCCCGGGTGAGGTACCGGGGGCGGGGCACATGACGAAGCCCCGCCCCCTGCTTCCGGCCGCCCCGCTTCCGGCCTTCATTCAGCCAGGAGGAGGCAGTAGAAGAGGGAGGGTAAGTTGCTTCCTCCCTGCCTCTCCCCACCCCTGCCTGCCTGGGGCCAGGGAGGGCCTCTGCGGGGATTCCTTGCACTCCCGCCGGCCTTGCAGGTCCAACGCCGGGCCCCTCATGGGGCTCGGCAGTGGAGCTGCAAGGCCGCTGGCAGCGGCTGGGACCGTTGGGGGTGGGGTGTGTGGCCTTATGACACACTTCCGGTGATGTCAGGGGGTGTGGCCTAATGAAGCTCTTTTTCTACGAAACGACCCCTGTGGATAGCACAGAAAACTGGCCTGTCTAGTTGGTTCCAGCTTAACCTTCCCCCTGACAGGCTAGCTTTCTACAGGAAGGGTGTTTGTTAAAATGCGGGAACATTCAGTCAGGTAAACACAGGTTGACTGCCTAGGGTTGCCAACTCCAGGTGAGGAAACTCCAGGAGATTTGGAGATGGGGCCTGGAGAGGACAGGGACCTCAGTGGGGTACAATGTCCAAAAGCCCACCCTCCATTGAATCAATCTTCTCCAGGAGAGCTGATCTCTGCAGTCTGGAGAGGAGCTGTAATTCCGGGGGATCCCCAGGTCCCGCCTGGAGGCTGGCATCCCTATGACTGCCCCAAAGGCCTTAACCAAAGCCCAAATATACACCTATCTCCGTAAAGAAATTCTCTTTCCCCATCACTTGTATTGTCATATTCTCTTTCCTCATTACCTGTACTGTCATATGCCTCCCTCATGATTTTTATTGTAAGCTCCTCGGGGCACAGCCCTATTTCCCACCCGACCCCAGCCTATGCTGCCTTGTACACTACAGTGGGCGGTAATCGGATGTTCTACAAAGAATCCATAAGGAGGACACTTTGCAAAGGTCGACGGGATCCCCCGGGACCGGGAGAAGAGAAATCCCAATTCTTCAGTGCATCTTTTGAGAGTCCCGATAATCCATGGTGGCATCTCCTCCCCCTCCATTCAAGCTGCCGCTTTCGATGTACTTGCTCAGAAAAGCAGGGCCAAACCTTGGCCTCTGCCCAGAAACCCTTCCTCCCCGTCTCTCAGGGGCCCTTCTTTCTCTCCTTGTCCTTTCACGGGATGTGCGAGGGCAGCAGATTTCCCTACGGCCTGCTATGAGCCTCCTGCCGCCCCCCCCCCCCCCCTGCCATCTGCCCAATGCACGAGGAAGTTGGGTTCTGTAATATTCCATCCACGCCGCCATTTCCCCTCAAGCGTCAGCGTTCTATCGACCTCCGAGTGTGAACGGTCCCTTTGGCAAAGGTGACCTCTTTATCTCTCTGGGTGACTCATGAGCCACCTTTTCCTAAGAACTCGGGTTGGGTAGAAAATTGCTTGAACAATCATAACAAGAAAGACATGAAGGCAGGGCTGCCAACTTTGGCCTGAAGAATTCCTGGAGGTCTGGGGGGGTGTGCCCGTGGAGGGGGCGATTCAGGGGGTGGATTTCACCAAGAATTTATGATATAACCTAGAGTTTGGCCTTATTTAAGACCATCAAAGTTTTATTCTGGGTGTAATCTTTCATGTGCATGTGTACTTTTTCAGATACCAAGAAGTGTGCATGTGCACAAAAGCTTATACCCAGAATAAAACTTTGTGGGTCCTAAAGGTGCCACTGGACTCACACTTCCTTTTATTTGTGTTTAGTTTTATTTTCTTCATTTATTCCCTACTATTTTCCCCAATCTATTTATCTCCTTATCAATTTATCTACTTATCTATCCTAAAGGTGCCAGTTTGGTGTAGTGGTTAAGTGCGCGGACTCTAATCTGGGAGAACCGGGTTTGATTCCCCAGTCCTCCACTTGCACCTGCTGGATGACCTTGGGCGAGCCATAGTTCTGGCACAGCTGTTCTTGAAAAAGAGCAGTTTCTCTCAGAGCTCTCTCAGCCCCACCTACCCCACAGGGTGTCTGTTGTGGGGAGGGGAAGGGAAAGGAGTTTGTAAACCGCTCTGAGACTCCTTTGGGGAGTGAAGGGCGAGGTATAAATCCAATCTCCTCCTCCTCCTCCTCCTCCTACTACTACTACTACTAATTATCTATTCTTTCCCCAATCGAGTGCCAAAGAATAGATGCTTTCAAATTATGGTGCTGGAGAAGACTCTTGAGAGTCCCCTGGACTAGAAGGAGATCGAATCAGTCAGTCTTAAAAGAAATCAACCCTAACCGTTCCCTGGAAGGCCAGATACTGAAGCTGAAGCTGAAGCTCAAATACTTTGTTCACCCAATGAGAAGGGAGCCCTCACTGGAGAAGACCCTGATGCTGGGAAAGACTGAAGGTAACAGAAGAAGTAGACGGCAAAGGATGAGATGGCTGGACAGTGTTATCAAGGCAACAAACATGACATTATGCAAACTCCGGAGGATGGTGGAAGACAGGAGGGCCTGGTGTGATGTGGGCCATGGGGACGCGAAGAGTCGGACTCGACTGTGCAACTGAACAACAAAATTTTCTCCAATGGGGACCCCAAGTGGCTTACGACATTCTCCCCTTCACTATTTTATCCTCACCTGGCATGCTTCTATGGAGAAGTGAGGATTCGAACCCGGGTGTCTCATATCCTAGTTCAACTCTCTAACCATTACACCACGATGACTCTCATGGAGCCAGTGGCTATAAGGACCAATCAAGGTGGACAGCCATGCTGGTTTGAAACAGTAGAACAAAGTTAGAGTCCAGGGGCACCTTTAAGACATTTTATTTTCAAGGTGTGAGCTTTCATGTGCACGCACACTTTCTCAGACAATGAAATGGAATTAGAGATCATAGTTGTACCTAGGTAGAGCCAGGTTGGCGTAGTGGTTAAGTGCGCAGACTCTAATCTGGGAGAACCGGGTTTGATTCTCCACTCCTCCACTTGCACCTGGCTGGATTACCTTGGGCAAGCCATAGTTCTGATAAGAGCTGTTCTTGAAAAAGAGCCATTTCTGTCAGAGCTCTCTCAGCCCCACCTGCTTCACAGGCAGTGTTCCCTCTCAGCTGAGTTAGTGTGAGCTAGCTCACAGTTTTTTAGCCTCCGGCTCACACATTTTTGTCTTAGCTCGGGAAGGGTGGCTCCAGAGCAAACTAATGTATGCAGTAGCCAAATTGCTCGCTCACAGCTCTAATGCCAGTAGCTCACAAAGTAGAATTTTTGTTCATAAGACTCCACAGCTTAGAGGAAGCATTGCTCACAGGGTGTCTGTTGTGGAGAGGGGAACCTACCCTAAATTGTGAGAATCCAGTCATTAGATCCCATCCCTTTCCTTTCTAGCATGAAGGCAAACTTTACAGCATCTTGGCTGTGTATTTTTTTTTGTCCCCAGAACAGAGAAATACATTTAAATCTGCCACTCCAAATTACATTACATATTCAATTGTTTTCTTAGTTGTTAAAGAGTAGTAAACTGAGATTTTTTTTAAAGTAACATTTTGCTTCATTAAACCATGGAGTTAACTGACAGTATCCTTTTCTTGGGGTACAGTGTTATGTCAGAGATCAACAAAATATTGCATTGCATTACAATCACTATTATAATATGCTATTTCCAAAAAAAATCTTTAAAATATAGGGGATGAATTCTGTGTGAGAATACGTATGTGAGGACTGAATGAGTTAGCATATGTAATGGTATAAGAAACTAATATCCCTGTTAAGTCCTGGAGGGGTGTTAGTTCTGAGTGTTGTAATAACTTGCAATAACCAGCTTGTCTTGGCAAGGCGGGATACAAATTGAAAGTAATAAATAAATAATAATATTGTAATTCAGCAGTTTCCCATTCCATTCTGTTCCTTTGCAATAAAACAGCTACTTTGAGGTCAGCCATTAAATGTCCAGGATATTGTAGAGGCAGGTTCCTATATGTTCACATGAAGTAGAGGTATATAACCATGATTTGATAAAATGAGAACGTGTCACCGTGAGGGAAGAAATACCTGTAATTCTCCCGGGGTTAGTTAGATCTATAAATTCCTCTCCTTGCGATAAAATACAGATACAGCCAAGATAAAGGGCATGGCTTTAGGGAGGATACTGGGAGATTATCTGCATTTCCCCAGAAGGAAGCTCAATTATGAGATGACAGAAACATGTATATGTTTCAGAACGCTCTCTCCCCATGGTGGCATTGCCAGCTTAACACGGTGATCTCATAATCTCACTGTAACGGATCGCTCCGCAAAAGCTTCCATGCCTACGGACCGTTCATTCTCTGTTTGTAGTGAAGAAAGACTGTCCTCTGTTTCATTCCCTTTTATATTAATTTATATTTTGTCAACTGGGCTAAATGCTCCACATTATAATCGGAGAGCGATTAAAATGTGGAACTGGCTACCAGAGGAAGTAGTGATGGCCACAGCAATAAAAAGCTTTAGAAGGGGATTAGATATTCGTGGAGGAGAAGTCTATCACTGACTACTAGTCATGGTGATTGAGGTAGACCTCCACATTCAGAGGCACAAAGCCTCTGGATCCCAGAGGCAGGAGGCAACATCAGGGGAAGGCCTCAGCCTCTCTGCCCTGTTGTTGGCCCTCCAGACGAACTGGTTGGCCAATTGTGTGAGACTAGATGCTGGTTTAGATGGACCACTGGTCTGATCCAGCAGGGCTCTTCTGATACTCTTATCAGGGGAAGACTTCAGTCTCTCTGCCCTGTTGTTGGCCCTCCAGAGGATCTGGTTGGCCCCTGTGTGAGACAGGATGCTGAACTAGATGGACCTCTAGTCTGATGCAGCAGGACTCTTCTTGTGTTCTTCTCAGGGGAAGGTCTTAGACTCTAAGCCCCGTTGTTGGCCATCCAGAGGAATTGGTTGGCCACTGAGTGGGACAGGATGCTGAACTAGATGGACCTCTAGTCTGATGCAGCAGGACTCTTCTTGTGTTCTTCTCAGGGGAAGGCCTTGGCCTCTGTGCCCTGTCATTGGCCCTCCAGAGGAACTGGCTGGCCCCTGTGTGGGACAGGATACTGAACTAGATGGACCTCTAGTCTGATGCAGCAGGACTCTTCTTGTGTTCTTCTCAGGGGAAGGTCTTAGACTCTAAGCCCCGTTGTTGGCCATCCAGAGGAATTGGTTGGCCACTGAGTGGGACAGGATGCTGAACTAGATGGACCTCCAGTCTGATGCAGCAGGGCTCTTCTTGTGTTCTTCTCAGGGGAAGGCCTCGGCCTCTCTGCCCTGTCATTGGCCCTCCAGAGGAACTGGTTGGGTTTGTAGATAACTTGTACCTTTAATGGAAACATGAAGTAAAGAATAGTACTACAAACTGTATGTATATTCAAACAATTGGGTTTTATTGTATGTACATTCAAACAATTGTGTTTATTGTTGTATTGTAATCAGGTGTCTTCAACAATTCCGGTTTTTGTAAAAAATCTGTAAAAAGCTTTCTTCTTTTTCATTAGGATGGTTGAAAAAGACGTTCAGTCGAAACGTTCCATCTTTAACATCCTTGGCACTGTGACTGGGCTTCTGTCTTCGGATGAAGTTCACCTAGTAAAATCAAGTAGAAATTTATATGACTTGTTAATGTGTCTTTAACAGTTTGAACTTGTACAGTAATTCTTTCCTGTGTCATTGACTTTACAAATTACTGGGTCCACTTGTGTTTCGTTGGCCCCTGTGTGAGACAGGATGCTGGACTAGATGGGCCACTGCTCTGATCCAGCAGGGCTCTTCTTATATTCTTATACATACAGGATAATTGGGGGGGGGAGACTGGGGAGGGCAGTAGGAGGGCTCTGGTCAAGGTACAATACCATACAGTCCCCCTTCCCATGCAGCAGAGATCAATTGTAATAGTGGGAGATCTCTCCAGGTTCCGCCTGGAATTTGGCAATCCCATGGGGATGAATTTTACTCGAAAGTGCCAGTAGTCCAGGTGTGTTACCATATAAACAACAGCACACCTCCTGGGGATAGAACACATGCCAGGGTCACACATGCTCAGGCAAGGAGCCTGCAGCTCAAGGTAGAAATCTAGCCTGATGGTATTGAGCCCACTGCGGCCAACTGAGTTAGAGGGCTCGTAAACCGCCCTCCTTCCCCTCCTCACCTTGGAAGGGGCCATAAACAGCAAGCCATAATTACAAGCCACAAATTTTACTGGTGAACTTTATGTGCTTTAGTGCCAGCGATAGCACCAAACAAAACCACGAGCGAGCTGCAGAAGACTCGGGTCACCTATTTGATGTTCTCAGCTCCTAAATGCACTCTCTCCTCCGGGTGGGAAAAAAAACCAGCCATCGATTGCTTGACGAGGCCTGTTGGTTCTTTAGAGCCGAGTTCGACATCAAGGAGGGCAGCAGAGCACCTTCTTTTTTTACGGGGGTGGAATCCCTTTCTTAAGAATGTAATGTGTACGTAGGGAAGAAGAAGAAGAGGAGGAGGAGGAGGAGGTTGGATTTATACCCCACCCTTCACTCGGCGTCTCAGAGCGGCAGAACTGCCCTTAAGAGAACAGCTCTGACAGAACTATGGCTTGCCCAAGGTCATCCAGCAGCTGCAAGTGGAGGAGTGGGGAATCTAACCCGGTTCTCCCAGATTAGAGTCCACGCACTTAACCACGCCACCAAACTGGCTCTCAGAGAAGAGAAGAAGAGATTGAATTTATACCCTGCCCTTCACTGTCCAAAAGGAGTCTATGAGCGGCTTACAAACTCCTTTCCCTTCCCCTCCCCCTCCCCACAACAGACACCCTGGGAGGGAGGGGGGGCTGAGAGAGCTCTGACAGAAACCACTCTTTTTCAAGAACAGCTGTGCCAGAACTATGGCTTGCCCAAGGTCATCCAGCCAGGTGCAAGTGGAGGAGCGGGGGATCAAACCCAGTTCTCCCAGATTAGAGTCCGCGCACTTAACCACTTCACTAAACTACACCAAATTGAAGATTTCAACTAAATATCAAATGTGGAAGGAATTCAGCTCTCTCTCTCTCTCTCTCTCTCTCTCTCTCTTGCTTACTCCAAACACTACTTTTATCCCCTTAGAAAGCAGCATTTGGAGTAAGTGAAAAAGGCTGAATTGGGACCCCCTGACCTGGTAGCCCAGGCTTGTCCGGTCTCAGCAGATCTCAGAAGCTAAGCAGGGTCTAGGATTTGGAAGGGAAACTTCCAAGGCATACCAGGGTCATGACGAGGAGGCAAGCCATGACAAAACACCTCTGAACATCTCTTGCTTTAAAACCCCACCAGGGGGGACTTGGTGATACTTCCCACCACAAATAGCTGGGGACACAAGACCATTCCTCAGGGAATCTATAAGGTTGTACCCCACCCTGGGAACTTGAGGAGGCTGTATGTGGATCTTCTGTCTTCCTTGTTATCCTCGCAACCAAGGCTCCCTCTACGCTGCAGAGTCTCCTGAGCAAAAATTCAACTTTGTGAGCTGCTGGCATGAAAGTTGTGGCTACTGCATCAATTAGTTGACTCTGAAGACATCCCTCCGGTGGGGCTTGTTGCATGTGCCCGCCCCCTGGGCTCTTTACTGCCAGAGCTCCACTCCTGTGCACTCCTGCAGGAAATGACCCCTGGAGCTAGCTCACACTAACTCAGCTTAGAGGGGACACTGCAACAATCCTTTGAGGTAGGTTAGGCTGCAAGAAAGGAACTGGCCCTACATCTTCCACTGAGCTGAGCAGGAATTTGACCTCAAGTCTCCCCCAATCCTAGTTGCATAACATAACGGATAATGTTGACAAACATGCAAACTCTTTCTGCTCCTCCACCAGAGGTTTCCCTTTCTGTGACTAGAACTGCAGTCCCAGAGATGGATGACTGTCCCCTATTTTTGTTTCAGTTGTGTGGTGTAGTGGTGAAGAGCGGCGGACTCAAATCTGGAGAACCGAGTTTGGGCTCTTTACTGCCAGAGCTCCACTCCTGTGCACTCCTGCAGGAAATGACCCCTGGAGCTAGCTCACACTAACTCAGCTTAGAGGGGACACTGCAACAATCCTTTGAGGTAGGTTAGGCTGCAAGAAAGGAACTGGCCCTACATCTTCCACTGACCTGAGCAGGAATTTGACCTCAAGTCTCCCGCAATCCTAGTTGCATAACATAACAGATGGTGTTGACAAACATACAAACTCTATCTGCTCCTCCAGCAGAGGTTGCCCTTTCCGTGACTAGAACTGCAGTCCCAGAGATGGATGACTGTCCCCTATTTTTGTTTCAGTTGTGTGGTGTAGTGGTGAAGAGCGGCGGACTCAAATCTGGAGAACCGAGTTTGATTCACCACTCTATCACATGAAGCCAGCTGGGTGACCTTGGGTCAGTCACTGTCATGATCTGGGCTGTACCACCAGAGGCCTACTAGGCCCAGGGAGCCTGGCTAGCTGTAGGTGAGGCTGGGCCTACAATTCCCAGAAGCCCCTGAGAGGTTTTGGAGCCAAAATTGACCAATAGGAAAAGAGGAGGACTAGGAATAAAAGATCTGGTGCAGCAGGAAAAGCTGTTCTTCTTCCCAGGGGACAGAGCCAGAAGGGACTGAGGCTGCTGTGGAGAAGAGACCCTCATCCTGAGGGAAGGGTGAGTAGTCTAGTGTCACTTGGAATAGTGAGCTAGGGACAGTATATATTTAGACGCATTAGGGCACTTGATTTCTTTTCTTTTCACCCACTTACTGTTATATTTCTGCACCTTGTTTGTTTCACCTCTTATAAAATAAACTGTTTTCACTCTGCCTGGTTCTCACACTTATCATTCAGCCAAAAAGGAGGTCTAAATGCCTGGGAAAGTGCTCTGGGCCTTCTCAGAGGAGCCTGGAACCAGAGTGGTGGCAGCGTCAGGTGACGCCCCACCTGAGCAGTGACAGTCACTGTTCTCTCAGAGCTCTCTCAGCCCCACCTACCTCACAGGATGTCTGTTGTGGGAAGAGGAAGGCAAGGCAATTGTAAGCCACTCTGAGACTCCTTTGGGTAGTGAAGAGCAGGGTATAAAAACCACCTCTTCCCCCCCCCCTCAGTGGTAGAGCCAGTTTGGTGTAGTGGTTAAGTGCACAGACTCTAATCTGGGAGAACTGGGTTTGATTCCCCACTCCTCCACTTGCAGCTACTGGATGGCCTTGGGTCAGTTACAAGTTCTCTCAGAGCTGTTCTCTCAAGGACAGTTCTGGAAAGAGTTCTCTCAGCCCCGCCTACCTCACAGGGTGTCTGTTGTAGGGAGGGGAAGGGAAAGGAGTTTGTAAGCCGCTCTGAGACTCCAAGTGAAGGGTGATGTATAAATCCAATCTCTTCTTATTATTCATTTGTTTTTTAAAATTAACAGGTTGGCAACTCCACTGTTCACTGTGCACCTTTATTCATGTTATCATGAATGTTCTCTATGCACTTTACATTTTTATTTGTCCCACCTATACCATTTATACCTATGATATACATATAGGAACTATTCAGTTCAGGGAATCAGACAATGGACGGATTTGATCGGCGCAGTGGAGAAGCAAAATCAAAACTAGGGTTTTCTGCATCAAAATAGCAGGGAAGAGAAACTCCAAATCACCCTGAAAGGTTGCGAAAACTGGCTGGTGAACAGAAGTAGCTGGGTTCAGGGTGACGGGCTGTAAAAGCAACAAGCTGCTGTAAATTAACTTTGTCCTGTCCTTTTAAACTAAAGAAGTGTGACTTTATGGGGGAATCTGACGCATTTTTTTCATTGCCTGATTTACGAGGGCTTAAAGACTTTGGTTGTTAACAGCTCTGCATTTTATTACACAAACTATCCCCAGGAAAAAGGTCTTGTTGGAAGTAAACACAGCGCACACAATGTGCTGGCACTGCCGATTAAATCTCCAGCTGTCGGTTTCCTAGGAGAAGTGAGAAGACTGCAGAGATGATTCCCGAACACCTAACTTAAAGCTGCAAGGAAGCAGACACCATGGAAATGGAATCACGAATGCTTGTGGGAGATTTACATGCTATCGACAGCCAATCAACCCATTCTGATCGGTCTTGTAGCAGTGGCATTGACGTAAACATTCACGTCAGTGTGATGCAGCGGCAAAAAGGGCTAATGCAGTCTTGTGGTGCATCAACAGAGGCGTAACATTCAAATTACAAGACATCATAGTCTTGCTGTACACTGCATTGGTCAGGCCACCCCAGGAGTGCTGTGTGCAGTTCTGGAGGCCACATTTCAAAAAGGATGTGGACAGAATGGAGCGGGTGCAGAAGAGAGCGATGAGGATGATCGGGGGACCAAGACCTACGAGGAAAGGCTGAGGGACTTGGGAATGTTCAGTCTGGAGAAGAGGAGGTTGAGGGGGGGACAGGATGGCTCTCTTGAAGTCTTTGAAGGGCTGTCACTCAGAGGAGGGCAGGAAGCTGTTCCCGTTGGCAGCAGAGGATAAGGGGTTTAAATTACTGGTGGAAAGATACCGGGTGTATATTAGATTTTTTTTTTTGCAGCCAGAGTAGTTCAGCAGTGGAATCAGCTGCCAAGGGCTCCCCCTCGTGGCCTAATATGCTAATGAGTGATGCTATCGGCGGTGTGGCCTAATATGCTAATGGGTTTCTGCTGTTGGGTGTGGCCTATTATGCTAATGAGTTCCTGCTGGACTTTTTCTACAAAAAAAGCCCTGATTATTATTATTTACTTAAGTTTTTTATTGAGTATATCTATCAGTCCACGAACACACATTCATTATCCATCTTATTGATATACTCATTTTCCATTTTTAACAATCATAATAACCAAACAAAATTAAAAAAACACAAAAATATTCCCCTGAGGTTACTATTCCAACAGCCTGAAATTTCTACTCGCGTTTAATCCCTCTTCTTTTCATATGCCCCCATCTTACCCGTTTATAATTCCCGTCCAACTTCCCCATAGCTTATAGTTAATCATAATACAACTCATGATCTCCAGTTCATTTCTATCTCAGTTACCACTATTATTCCCTCAATCGTCTTCTGCACCTGAGAAGAAAAGTTGAATGAGTTGCTTCCTATTATGGCTGCTATAGAGAACAACTCTACAGCTAGAGGTAAACCTCCTCTCTCCCTGTATTTGGAGGTCTGGGGGGGGGGCACACTCTTCGCCTCCTTGCTATACCCTATTATAACACTGAAGACTCTAACCCTCTAATCAAACAATTCACACAGATAACTATTCTTACTTAAACATGTTTAGAGTTCAAGTCTACTCTTGTACTAATAAATCTTACTTTCAATTGTTTTCCGGCTGGACTAACACTTCTCAGGGATGCTTTAGGCCAGTGATGGCGAACCTTTTAGAGACTGAGTGCCCAAACTGTGACCAAACCCCACTTATTTATCGCAAAGCAATTTAACCTGAATACTGAGGTTTTTATTTAGTAAAAACAACTCATACATTCACTTAAGATGATCCAAACAAAGTCAGGAAAGCAATCCCAAATGCTTTCATTTACTTAAAATTATTTGGCAGAGAATTCCACACTTTAATGATGGTCTAGGCCTGGCTGGGGCGATGGGACGCGTGCCCACAGAGAGGGCTCTGAGTGCCACCTCTGGCACCTGTGCCAGAGGTTCACCACCACCGCTTTAGGCTGATCCTGCATTGAGGAGGGGGTTGGGATAGATGGCCTCTATATGTTTTAGAATTCCCTAAATATTGAAGAGCTTTCACCTTGGCCTGCTCATCACTGGCCAGCTTGCAACTCTATGATTCTATTCTGTGCTAGGCCATTGCAGCTGGCCAGTGATGAGCAGGCCAAGGTGAAAGCTCTTCAATATTTAGGGAATTCTAAAACATATAGATAGACCAGCTCTCTCCATTAAAATCAGCCAAGCAGTTACAAATTGATGATCTGCTAATGACAGAATTAGTAAGTGACATTTCTGCTTCCGCCCCCTCTAGTAAGTACGAGTACATTTCCTGCAATGAAAGCAAACAGTTGGCCAGGAGCTCCCGGGGAGGGCCAAGACTTCCCCCACTGCAGCCACGGTAGGACTTGGCAACCCTACTGAGAGGTGATATGATGACCATCTTCAAGTACTCGGAGGGCTGTGATCCGGAGGATGGTGCGGAATTGTTTTCTGTTGCTCCAGAAGGTCGGACCAGAACCAACGGGTTGAAATTAAATCAAAAGTGTGTTCGGCTAAACATTAGGAAGAACGTCCTGACAGATAGAGCAGTTCCTCGGGGAAATGGGTTTCCTCGGGAGGTGGTGGGCTCTCCTTCTTTGGAGGTTTTCAAACTGAGGGCCGATGGCCACCTGACAGCAATGCTGATTCTGTGAACTTGGGCAGATCAGGAGAGGGAGGGCAGGAAGGGTTGCCTCAGTGCTTAGTTCTTGTAGCCCTTTCTTGCACGCCCAGGGAAATGCATATCGCCACTTTGGGGACAGGAAACAATTTGTCTCCAGGCCAGTTTGGCTGGAGATCCTGGAGGTTTGTTGTCATCTTCTGGGCGTGTCACGGGGGGGGTGTATTTGTGAATTTCCTGCCTTGTTCAGGGGGTTGGACTAGATGACCCTGGAGGTCCCTTCCAACTCTGTGATTCTATGATTCTATGCTGTGGTGCCCAGGGTCACCACATTGGGGAGCCCTGCACTACTAGATGCCATTTCCTCTGGCAGATTGGTCTTTCCCCTGACTCAGGATGCTCATATCTGGTATTAGGGAACGGCTCCGGCCACCCGAGGAAAGAGCCTACTCTGGTGTAGTGGATCCACAAGACCCAACCCAGTCCTTATGACCAGCTGACCCACTGGTTACAGGCCCTCTGCGGTAAATCTCAAATCAGCTGTCCCTTTTCACCCATCATTTCTTTTGTGACGGCTTGAAACAATAAAGCAATCAAGATGCCGCCCGCAATCGTCTTGCGCCTCACGTCCCTCGCAACGCTTCGTTCTTTCCCTCGATTGCCTTCCGCTGGGCTATTTGTTTTTCAGCGGAGTCTGTAGAATGCCTCTGATTATTAAAAGCACGTTTCCGGGGACCTTACTTAATAAACGGCGCAGTCAATCATTTTTAATGACCCGGACGGCCATCAATCATAATTGAGAGGTGGCTTAGAGCAGCCGCTGAGCGATGAGTTGGAAAGAGGCGCATTGGACTCTGGTCTCTGTCGAAGTTCCCTAGATGGCCTTCGGCAAAGTGCTTTCAGCATCCAGGCCCCCCCCCCCGATACGGGGTGGCTAACAGTGCCCTCAGGGTTACAGCAGGGTACACTGATGGCTTTGAACACGAAACAGCATTCGAGAAATGATTTTTCTTTGGAGAGTTCTGCCGTGGTGGAAATCGATTGATCCCCCCTCTGCAGCCTCTTTCTGGCCCCAAGGAAGGGATGACTAAAGCAAAGAAGCAGAAAAGAGCACGAGTCCAGGAGCACCTTAAAGATGAACCAAATTTGTATCATATCAGATATCATATCCTATCCTATCCTATCATATATAATATCAATATAGATGATTGGGCAAAAATATGGAAAGCGGCAAAATATATGAGGGCGACTAATTATAAAGAAAATATTTATAAAGTATTCCATCAATGGTATTGGTCCCCCAATCGAATAGCTAAGTGCCAACCGGTGGTATCTAAAAACTGTTGGAAGTGTAAAGTGAGTGTGGGAACCTTCTTTCATATGTGGTGGCATTGTAAGAAGGTACATGGTTATTGGAGGATGGTACAAAAGATAATATTAGAAATAATGATTTTGAATTTGGTATTGACTCCAGAAATGGCCTTATTAAATATAACTCTGGGACTCCATAAGCATAATGATACATACTTGTAGGTATATATTTTAACAACTGCTAGAATCTCGATTGCTAAATATTGGAAACAAGATAAGATTCCCACAAGAGAGGAAATAGTATGTAAACTGTTAGAAATAGCAGAAATGGATAAATTACGTTTAATACTACAAGGAAAGGATGATAATGTATTTGTCAAAAGATCGTCGTGTTTATATAAGTGGATAAATAATATATGAAGAATATAGACTCAAATGTATATAAAGTTAACTATATATAACAGAATATACTGTGGAAAACTGATAAATAAATATATATATATATAAAGATGAACCAAATTTGTGACAGGGTAGGAGCTTTCATGAGTCACTGCTCACTTCTTCAGGTAGATCAAGATGGGTATAAAATTATAGAATGTTAGTGCTGGAAGGCACCTTGCAGGTCATCTAGTCCAACCCTCTGCACTCTGCAGGAGCACAGTCAAAAGATAGCCCTACAACATCCCCGAAAGATGGTCGTCCAGCCTTCGCTTGAAAACGTCCAGAAAAAGAGCATCCACCACCTCCCGAGGCCATCCGTTCCATTGCTCAACCACTCCTACAGTTAGGAAGTTTCTCCTAATATTTAGCCGGTCATCGACTCCCTTGTAATTTCCACCCATTAGCTCTAGTCTTACAATCTGGAGCAAGAGAGAATAGATCTGCTCCATCATCCACATGACAGCCCTTCAAAGATTTGAAGACTGCAATCATGTCCCCTCTAAGCCTTCTCTTTCCCCAGGCTAAACATACCCAACCCTTTCAGCCTTTCCTCATAAGACTTGGATTCCAACCCTCTCACCATCCTGGTTGCCCTCTTCTGGACTCACTTGAGTGTGTGCCATATTAGTCTGTCGGTAGTGGTAGAAAAGAGCCAGAGTCCAGGAGCACCTTAAAGATGACCAAAATCTATGGCAGGGGGCATTTCCTGCAGGAGCCCACAGGAGCGGAGCTCTGGCAGTAAGAAGCCCAGGGGGCGGGCACATGCAACAAGCCCCACCCCCTGCTCCCAGCAGCCCTCAGTCAGAGCAAGAAGCAGCCAGGTAAGTTGCAGAGCTCCCCCCGCCCCCTCCAGTCCAAAACAGTCCAGTGGCGCCTTTAAGACCAAGTTTTATTCAGGTAGAAGCTCTCCCTCCTCTGCAAGGACAGATCTGCATGTTCCCCCCCCCCCAATAGCTAGCAATCCAAAACAGTCCCGTGGAGCCTGAGCGGTGGGTGTTGCCTTCTGACAAACTTCCAGTGATGTCAGGGGGTGTGGCATATGCAAATAAGTTATGCTAATGAGCTCCTGCACCTCTTTTTCTACGAAATGACCCCTGGGCAGGGGAAGAGCTTTCATGAGTCCCTGCTCACTTCTTCAGATACTTCTTCAGATAGTAGTGACTCATGAAAGCTCCTCCCCTGCCACATATGTTGTCGTTTTTTCAGGTGCTCCTGGACTCTTGCTCTTTTCTACTGCTACGGACAGACTAACAGGGCGACCCATCTTGATCTAAAGCAAAGAAGGGCTTGGATCTAGGCAGCACAAGAGGAGTTGCTGTCTGACTCGGGCGTTTGACCAGCTGTACCTGTTGTATTTCCATCTGCTACATTTCGACCTGATGCATTATGCTTGCTTCCCATGCGCCCCGTTATATGTTTAGCTTGCCCTTCATTCCCTTATTGCTGCCCTCGCTGCCACTGCATTCCTGGGGGGGGGGAGTATCTGTACTAATTTAGGGAGGCTAGCTTTGGTAACTCTTCTACGAGACCTCAAGACATCTTTCACATGAGAAATGTCCTTGAAGTAAAGTCTGTGTCAGGCTAGATAGTGGTTGTATATCTTTCAGGACCACAGTAGTACTGCTGATGTTGAATGCATGGAATTTGGGGTTATACCTATACTTTGTGTTTCATAGAATAATAGAATGTTAGAGTTGGAAGGGACCTTGCAGTTCATCTAGTCCAACCCCCTGCACTCTGCAGGAGCACAGCCGAAAGATAGCCCTACAACATACCCGAAAGATAGTCGTCCAGCGTTTGCTTGAAAACATGCAGCCAAGGAGCATCCGCCACCTCCCGAGGCAGACTGTTCCACTGCTCAACCACTCTGACAGTTAGGAAGTTTCTCCTGATATTTAGCCAGTATCAACTTCCTTGTAATTTCCACCCATTAGATCTAGTCTTGCAATCCGGAGCAAGAGAGATCTGCTCCATCTTCTACATGACAGCCCTTCAGATACTTGAAGACTGCCATCATGTCCCCTCTAAGCATTCTCTTTCCCAGGCTAAACAGACCCAACTCTTTCAGCCTTTCCTCGTAAGACTTGGATTCCAACCCTCTCACCATCCTGGTTGCCCTCTTCTGGACATGCTCGAGCTTGTCAGCATCCTTCCTAAAATGTGGTGCCCAAAACTGGACACAGTACTCCAGGTGAGGCCTGACCATAGCAGAATAGAATAGCAGGATAGCAGGTTCCCGCCTTGCAAATCAGTCCTGACAAAGCGTTGGAACCCACAGCATCTCACATCTCTAAATAGAACATCCACTGAAGAAAGTGCGTGTGGAGAGTGATTTGACTGGGAACCTGACAGTTGCACCATGGGAAATGGCAAAACTTCTCACTCCCCCCTCCACTGCAGTCTTCTGTATCCCTCAATGTTATATCTTATAGGGGTGCCACGTCTGAGCTGGGAAACTCCTAGAGGTTTGGAGGTGGAGACTGGGGAAAGAGGGTTAGGAGGAGAGAGCCCATGGGGGCTCCTAACACAATAGGGTTAGAGTTGCCAACTTCCAGGTGGTGGCTGGAGAGCCTCCATTTTTACAACTGTTCCCCAGGCAACAAAGTTCAGTTCCCCTGGAGAAAATGGTCACTTTGAAAGGTGGACTTTCACACCCCATTAAAGTCCCGCCCCTTCCCAAACCCGCCCATCTCAGGCTCCACCCCCCAAATATCCAGGCGTTTCCCAATCTGGAGCTGGCAACAGAAGGAGGAGGAGGAGATTGGATTTATGCCCCACCCTTAACTACCCAGAAGAGTCTCAGAGCAGTTTACAAACTCCTTTCCCTTCCCCTGTGAGGTAGGTGGGGCCGAGAGAGCTCTGGTAGAAACTGCTCTTTTTCAAGAACAGCTCTCACAGAGCTACAGCTTGCCCAAGGTCATCCAGCCAGGTGCAAGTGGAGGAGTGGGGAATCAAACCCGGTTCTCCCAGATTAGAGTCTGCGCACTTAACCACTACACCAAACTGGCTTCTAGAGCTGCTGCTAGTCTGAGAAGGAGGAGGAGGAGGCGATTGGATTTATGCCCCGCCCTTCACTACCCAAGGGAATCTCAGAGTGGCTTACAAACTCCTTTCCCTTCCCCTCCCCACAATAGACACCCTGTGAGGTAGGTGGGGCTGAGAGAGCTCTGGTAGAAACTGCTCTTTTTTCAAGAACAGCTCTTGTCAGAACCATGGCTTGCCCAAGGTCATCCAGCAGGTGCAAGTGGAGGAGTGGGGGAATCAAACCCGGTTCTCCCAGATTAACCAATACACCAAAAAACACCTACACTGGGCCCATCCTCCAAAGCAGCCCTTTCTGCCAAGGGAACTGATTTCCATAGCCTAGAGATCACTTGTGATTCTGGGAGATCTCCAGGCTCTGCCTGGAGGCTGGCAACCGTAACAGACCCACGAAATATCATGGGGGGGGCGGAGCGGCAGTGAGAAGGCGAAATCCGCCAAAGGTCACTTCCCCCTCTTCCCCAGGGGCCTCCTGTGAGTGAAAAGGAAGTTTAGGCTTTTAAACTGTGGGCTTTTCTAAAACGGGTGTTTGAATGAAAGGACAGGCATCCTGTGTTCAAGAATCCATGGTGCTGTTTTTATCTTTATTTTTTTAAAAAAGTGGTTCAGAAATCACATTAATGCGCCACCCTACTGCTGGCATTTGCACTAGCAAGATTGATTTTTTTAAAAAAGGCTACAAATACCCTCCAAAAGCGATTCGACTGCCTGCTCTCTAATCAAGAGCGACTTCAAAAGGGCTCCAAGCGAAAATACAAAGCGGTAGGGGACCTGCACAAAAGCCGGCTGTGAAGTAGGGAACAAGTCGGGTGTTTGGGTTGTGATGCCAGGGAAGCAGCTGGGGGGGAGGAGGCATGAAGAGAGAGTAATTAACATGCAGGATTTAGTGCTGCGGGACGTGGTGGCGGCTAGGAGCACAGACAGCGTCAAGAGGGGATTGGAGAGACATAGGGAGCAGAGGTCCATCAGTGGCTCTTAGCCACAAGGTAGAGATGGAACACTCCGGGCAAGTGATGTTCTGTCTTCTTGGTGCTTGTGGGGGGGGCAACAGTGGGAGGACTTCTGGAGTTCTGGCCCCACTGGTGGACCTCCTGATGGCACCTGGGTTTTGGCCACTCTGTGACACAGAGTGTTGGACTGGATGGGCCACTGGCCTGATCCAACATGCCTTCTCATACATTATTCTGTCTAGGGCAGTGATGTTCTGTATACTTGGTGGTTTGTGGGGGCAACAGTGGGAGGACTTCTGGAGTTCTGGCCCCACTGGTGGACCTCCTGATGGCACCTGGGTTTTGGCCACTCTGTGACACAGAGTGTTGGACTGGATGGGCCACTGGCCTGATCCAACATGGCTTCTCATACATTATTCTGTCTGGGGAAGTAATGTTCTGTATTCGTGGTGGTTGAGAGGGGGGGAACAGTGGGAGGGCCTCTGGAGTTCTGGCCCTACTGGTGGACCTCTTGATGGCCCCTGGGTTTTGGCCACTGTGTGACACAGAGGGTTGGACTGGATGGGCCACTGGCCTGATCCAACATGGCTTCTCATACGTTCTTTTGTCTCAAGCAGTGATGTTCTGTATTCATGGTGGTTGAGAGGGGGGCAACAGTGGGAGGGCTTCTGGAGTTCTGGCTCTACTGGTGGACCTCCTGAGGGCACCTGGGTTTTGGAAACTGTGTGACACAGAATGCTGGACAGGATGGGCCCTTGGCCTGATCCAACATGGCTTCTCATACATTATTCTGTCTGGGGCAGTGATGTTCTGTATTCTTGGTGGTTGGGGGGGGGGCCAACAGTGGGAGGACTTCTGGAGTTCTGGCCCTGCTGGTGGACCTCCTGATGGCACCTGGGTTTTGGACACTGTGTGACACAGAGTGCTGGACAGGATGGGCCCTTGACCTGATCCAACATGACTTCTCTTATGTCCTTCATTGCTGCTATTTTGGCTTCAGGTTAGGGGTGAGTTGTAGACCCTACTACGAAAGAAGTGTCCCCTCACTGTGTGGAGAATCATAGAGAAGTAAGGTTGCCAACTTGGGGCTGGGAAATTCCAGGAGCTTTGGGAATGAACCCTGGGAGGGGAAGGAACTCAGCAGGGTATAACAAGGCAAAATTCACCATCCAAAAGCAGGTGTTTTCTCTGGAGGAAACAATCCCTGTAGTCTGGGGATCAGTCAGGGTGGGGTTTGGGGAGACACCTCAGCATGGCACAAAGCCATAGACCAGAAGTAAGGTTGCCAACTTGGGGGCTGGGAAATTCCAGGAGTTTTGGGGATGAAGCCTGGGAGGGGAAGGAACTCAGCAGGGTATAACAAGGCAAAATCCACCATCAAAAGCAGGTGTTTTCTCTAGAGGAAACAATCCCTGTAGTCCAGGGATCAGTCAGGGCGGGGTTTGGGGAGACACCTCAGCATGGTACAAAGCCATAGAGTTCACCCTCTAAAGCAGCCATCTTATCCAAGGGAATTGATTTTTTGTAGTCTAGTAATCAGTTGAAAAAAAATGGGAGATCTCCAGGCCCCACCTGGAGATTGGCAAGCCTGGCAGATAACAGCTGTTGAGGAATCTTGTCAGCCTCTGGTGGGGCTATATCCTCAAGGGTTAAATCAAAAGCTGTGAGAGATGGAAGGCAACAAATCCTCTGAATTCCAGGAGGCAACATCAGGGGAAGGCCTCGGCCTCTATATCCTGTTGTTGGCCCTCCAGAGGAACAGGTTGGCCACTGTGTGAGACAGGAGGCTGGACTAGATGGACCCTCACTGGTCTGATCCAGCAGGGCTCTTCTGATGTTCTTCTCAGGGGAAGGCCTTGGCCTCTCTGCCCTGTTGCTGGCCCTCCAGAGGAACTGGCTGGCCACTGTGTGAGACGGGATGCTGGACTAGATGGACCCTCACTGGTCAGATCCAGCAGGGCTCTTCTGAGGTTCTTGATCCTTGGCAGGACTGAGGTGACCTTTGGCAACTCAGCCATGGAGCCAACGTGTAATACAACATCAATGATATCTTGGGGGGGGGGTTGAAGTCAAGACTGGTTCTCCAGCCAAGACCCCAAAAGCCACTACATGAGGAAGGCAGTGATGCAGCACAGGGTTGGGTTGCCAACTTTGGTTCGAGGAACACCTGGAGATTTGGGGGGTGGGGCCTGGGAGGGTCGAGTTTGAGGGGGGAGGAAGAACAGCAGGGATGTGACATTATAGAGTCGAGGTTGTCAGCGTTGGGTCGAGGTGGGTTGGGAAACTCCTGGAAATTTGGGGGGGTGGAGCTTGGAGAGGGCATGGCAAAATGCCATAGAGTCCACTCTCCAAGGCAGCCATTTTCTCCAGGGGAATGGATCTCTGAAGTCTGCAGATTAGTAGTCATTCTGGGGAAATTACTTAGGTAGGAGGATACTATTGCACTCATCCTACTTGAGAGTTTCCCATAAGTCACTGGTTGACCACTGTGTGAGCCAAAATGCTTTGGTCCAGTCCAGCATGGGTCTTCATATGTTGCTATGAGAGCTCCAGCCCCCGCCTGGAGGTTGGCAACCTGAGCCAGGGGCTCAGATCACTCCTGGCTGTGCGTGATTGAGGAGCCAATGAGCTCCATCTCCCTGGGCTTGCCTCTCTTGGGGTTACAGTGGATCTCCAGGCAGCCAAGATCAGTTCCCCTGGAGAAAATGGCCACCTTAGAAGGCGGACTCTGGCCCCATTCATACTTAGAAGATGCCACGCTGAAGACACGGATGATAGGTGGATTTTCCGGGCACGATCACACCGCACCATCTGGGAAGCATTTGGCTTGTTGCCAAAGATGCGGAGTAAAAAACCACCACATATGATGTACTAGTTTCTGGGAAACACGGGGAAAGGGCTGGCGTCTGATCGCGTTTCCTCTGGAAACCCATGGCATCCGGCGCCCACCCATGTCCCGTTGCAAACCGGATGGTTTTTTTAAAAAAGTTTCCACAGGTTGCGCACAAACGATCATGCACATGCGCAAACTTCGGTGAGACAAAAAAATATCCCATTTGCCACTGAAGCGGCGCGGCACGATTGCCGGTGTCTGAAGTCCCTCCCCTCCCCAAACCCCACCCTCTTCAGGCTCCACCCACCCCAAATTCCCAGTATTTCCCAACCCACAGCTGCCAACCCTACCTGAAGTCAGATGGGGTAAGTGTCTCTGTCCTACTTTGACCGCTATCCAGGTCCAAGGCCGATTCCCTGCCCCTTTTCCAAGGGGTCAACTCAGAACTGGCCAACAGCAGCCCATGGAACAGCAGCAGCTGCGTCTTGCTTGGGGCAACCAAACCATCCTTAGACAACCGGCTGTTGAAATGACCAACATCACTGCAGAAGAAAACTGGATGATTCATCTCAAATGTCCTGGTTGATACTGAAGTCTGTGTGGCTCTCTCCAAAGGACCGACGATCTCAGCCAAGTCTACTGGATGTGTCTGCCCCAGCCTAGAACATTTCCCTCTGCTGGTGGGACACATGAAGCGGGTGCATTCCAGCTGATCAAACAGAGGATGTTGGATATTGAGTGTCAGGAGTTACATAGTCTTGCCAACAAAACCTGCTCTCCTCTGAGCTTCGAGATACCTCTCACTGTCGGTAGGATGGCTTCATATTTATCCTCTCTACAAGCACGACAACTACGCAGAGCCTTCTCTTTAGCCAGATGCAATGTCATCCTATCTGCCATTCTATATGGCAGATTCAATAAGGCAGCATATGCGGCTAGACATCGCCCTTGTGGATCTAGATGTGTTCAGACGGTCTTACATGTTTTGTTGCGCTGTCACTTTTATGTAAATATACGCTCTAAATATCTAAACTCTATATTGGCCAACTGTCATGAGTCAGGTGGGGCGTCCCCTGACGCTGCCACCACTCTGGATTTAGGTTGCCTTGAGAAGGCCCAGAGTACACTCCCAAGACCTTCAGACCTCCCTTTTGGCCGAATAATAGGAATGAGGCCCAGGCAGAGTGAAACAAGGAAAAGGTTTATTTTATAGGAGGTCAAACAACAAGGTGCAGGATAATAACAGTAAGTGGGTGAAAAGAAAAGATATCAAATGCCCTAACGTGTCTAAATATATACTGTCCCTAGCTCATTATTCCAAGTGGCCTTAGACTACTCACCCTGCCCTCAGGATGAGGGTCTCTCCCCTGCAGCAGCCTTCCTTCTGGCTCTGCCTCCTTGGAGGAAAGAACAGCTTCTGCTCTAGCACCAGCCCTTTTGTTCCCCAGCCCTCTTCTTCCCTATTGGTCAATTTTTGGCTCCAAAACCTCCCAGGGGTTTCTGGGAGTTGTAGGCCCAGCCTCACCTACTGCTAGCCAGGCTCCCTGGGCCTAGTAGGCCTCTGGTGGCATAGCCCAGATCATGACACCAACATAGGCCTGCCAAATCTCGCCAAATCGTGACGGGGGATCTGCATGTCTTCACGGAATCCTTGCTGCGGGGACGGCGAGACGCGTTGCACCGCCATCGCCAGGACATGACGCTATGCGTCGCTCTGGCAACGGGGCTGTTTGGAGCCCCGTTGCCAGAGCGACACGTAGCATCAGATCCTGGCGACGGTGGGTGCAATGCGTCTCACTGTCCCCGCGGCAAGGATTCCGTGAAGACCTATGATCCCCCGCTGCGACTTGGCAACCCTACACCAACATGATGGATTTTTCAGATACCCATAAAGTTTACTAACTTTTGAATGATTCCTCTGTTGAAGTAACTGAGAAAGTGGCTATGTTCCTTCAATCCGCCATGCTGCTACGCCAAGAAAAAGTACAGTTGTAACCTATTATTTTATTCAATGTAATACAGTGTCCTACTTGTATACTTTTATAATGACTTTGTTCTACTGAAGGCTGACTTGACTTGACTTGATGCATGAAGCTGCCTTCCACTGAATCAGACCCTTGGTTCATCGTGGTCAGCATTGCCTACTCAGACTGGCAGCAGCTCTCCAGGGTCTCAGGAAGAGGCCTTTCCCATCACCTCCTGCCTGGTCCTTTTAACTGTAAATGCCAGGGAGTGAGCCTGGGACCTTCTTCATGCCAAGCAGATGTTCTTCCACCATTCCACAGCCCCTCCTGACAAAAATGAAGACAGGTGCACACTTGAACACACACCTGAAGTTGCCTTATACTGAATCAGGCCTTTTGTCCATCAAGGTCAGTTTTGCCTGCTCAGACTGACAGCTGCTCGCCAGGTCTTTCCCATCACCTATCGCCTGGTCCTTCTAGCTAGAGATGCCAGGGAGCTCATTAGCATAACCCATTAGCATAGCTAATTTGCATAAACCACACCCCCTGACATCACCGGAAGTGTGTCAGAAGGCAACACCCACCGCTCAGGCTGCACTGGACTGTTTTGGATTGCCAGCTATTGGAGGGGGGGGGAACGTACAGATCTGTCCTTGCAGAGGAGGGAGAGCTTGTACCGGAATAAAACTTGGTCTTAAAGGGGCCACTGGACTGTTTTGGACTGGGAGGAGCTCTGCAGTTTACCTGGCTGCTTTTTGGTGTGACTGAGGGCTGCTGGGAGCAGGGGGTGGGGCTTGTTGCATGTGCCTGCCCCCTGGGCTCTTTACTGCCGGAGCTCTGCTCCTGTGAGCTCCTGCAGGAAATGACCGCTGGACCCGGGACTTTCTTCATGCCAAGCAGAAGCTCTGCCACTGAGCCACGGCCCACCGTGTCCTCTTCCCCAGCAAAACCTTCATTTGACATTTTAAAAAATAGAGCATACCATGGAGAAACAGGCAGGCTAGCCTTCACCTTGATATACTCATGCTGCAGTTACAACACACAGCTTTTGCTCTCCTCTTGCTACTCTGAATGAGAGGAGAATAATACCCTTTCAGACGCCGGAACTCAATGGATTTCTCATTCAGTGGGCAATGCCTCCAACATTCCCTGCAGGTGACATATAAGCCTTTCCTTGACAACCTCCGAGGAACATGAGCTGTGCTCCGCCATCCGCTTTAGGAGAGGCTGCTGCATTTCCACACGGGGCTTGGGGGGAAATGAATGGAAAATCAGCAATTTTGTCATCACCCACACAGATTCGTGAACCCCGGCTGCCAAGACCGGTATTGATGAGTTATTTTAGCAGCTATGAAATGTTAGCATCAGAGATAGTTAAACTGAGCAAAAACAACGAGGGTGGTTCCGAGCTAGCCAAATATGGGGTTGGAGGGGAGTTTTACCAATACCATGGACAGCTCCCAGGTGAAGACAGGACAGGTTGAAGGAGATAACACCTATACGCCCTTACAGGGATGTAGCATCCCCCCCCCCTTGTCCAGGCATGCTGGGTCCCTCACTCCAACACTCCCAACCAATGCTCCCTCTAAGCTCTGGAGACTTGTGAGCAAAAATAGTACTTTGTGAGCTACTGGCATTAAAGTTGTGAGTGAGCGATTTGGCTACTGCATAAATCAGCTTGCTCTGGAGCCCTCCTTCCTGAGCTAAGACAAAAATGTCTGAGCCGGAGGCTAAGAAAACTGTGAGCTAGCTCACACTAACTCAGCTTAGAGGGAACGCTGCGTCCCCTCTTATCTGTGATATTTGAGCAGCTAACAAGAGGGGTCAGACAGCTGATTTCTGCCTGTTGCACAGTTTTTAAAGACCCAAGAAAGGCAGCAGGGGTGGGGAAGCGGGAATTATCTAGGTAATCGACAGGAGATGCGAAAGGGAAGATAATTCGGGCAGGAGTTCTGGTTGCTAGGGATACAAAGATGTCTGGGATCAGGCCCAGGGATTGGTGTTAATGGCTGCTGGTTTCCAAAAAAACACTACGCTGTGGCAGCCCCTTAAGATGACATTTTTCTTATAGAAAGCTTTGATACCCCATAATTGGTTCCCTCTTTCAGAGGGGCGCCAGCCTTGTTCATTAGCGGCTGGAGACTCTGGCTCTCACATCCTAACAAAACCGGTCTGGTGGGACCAACGGCTCACACAGAGATGCCGGTTTGATGTGGCTGGCGGCTGGGACCCTACGCTCACCTTGCTCTTCTCCCGTCCTCCCCCGTACACAAAACACAGGTAAAGGCATCCAGATCTGAAACGCCCGGACTCTGGGATTAAACCGAGGTTTAGGGTCCCAGTTTCCAGAGGAGGAGGAGCTGCGGTGGCTCAAGTGGTTAAGACGCTGAACGGCAGGCTGTGGAAGGTCCGTAGTTCAGCAGTTCAAGACCCGGGTGCCGCATGATGGAGTGAGCTTCCATCTCTAGTTCCAGCTCCTGCCAACCTAGCAGTTCGAAAGCAAGAAATTGCAAGTAGATAAATAGGTACCACTTCGGTGGGAAGGGAACAGCGTTCCGTGCGCCTTGGTGTTTAGGCATGCCGGCCACATGACCACGGAAACGTCTTCGGACAGCGCTGGCTCTTCGGCTTGGAAACGGAGATGAGCACCGCAACCCTACAGTCGGATTCGACTGGCTTTCGAGCAAGGGAACCTTTACCTTTACCTTCCAGGGGAGGAATCCAACTCGTTTCCCAACCGTTTGCATTCAAGATGGGTAGCTGTGTTAGTCTGTCTATAACAGTAGAAGAGAGCCACAGTCCAGAAGCACCTTGAAGAAGAAGAAGAGGAGGAGGAGGAGGAGGAGGAGGAGGAGGATGTTGGATTTATACCCCACCCATCACTCGGAGTCTCAGAGCAGCTTACAAACTCCTTTCCCTTCCCCTCCCCACAACAGACACCCTGTGAGGTCGGTGGGGCTGAGAGCTCTTTCCAGAACTGCCCTTGAGAGAACAGCTCTGACAGAACTGTGGCTTGCCCAAGGTCATCCGGCAGCCGCAAGTGGAGGAGTGGGGAATCAAACCTGAGAGAACTTGTGACTGTCCCAAGGTCACACCAGCAGCTGTACGCGGAGGCGTATGGAATCAAACCTGGTTCTCCCAGATTAGAGTCCGCGCACTTAACCACTACACCAAAGCTCACATCCTCTGAAAAAGTGAGCGGTGACTCACGAAATCTCGTCCCCCGCCACAAAGGATGTTTGTCTTTAAGGTGCTACTGGACTCTTGTTCTCTTCTACACTTGCATTCGGACATCATCCCTTCCTGGAGTTTGAGTCAGGGCTCTCGTAGGTTTGCCAACCTCCAGGTGGGGTCCGAAGTTCTCCTGGATACCAGCCTCCAGGTGGGACCTGGAACTCTCCCCAGAATTACACCTCATCGTCAGACTACAGAGATCAGTTCCCTTGAAGGAAATGGTTGCTTTGTGTTGGGTATTACAAGTTGAAAACACTCAGTATATCTGGGGTTAAATGTTTGTTTCTGTTACTCACAGGAAGTCACATGTTTCTCATGTAACCAATGTTCTTTAGCTGTAAGAAGCCCGGGAATTTTCTCCCTGATCTAGGAGTTTGATTGGGACGAAAGTGTCAAAGTGTTTTAGCATTTTATGGCTCCTCTTCCCCTCTTTGTTTGCTGTTCTGAGAAGAAGGAGAGAAGCCATAACTCTCTCTTCTAGTTTTGTCTTTGTAGAGTAAGGATGTAGCCTATTTTGCTCTGTTGTTATTTTCATCCCAGTTACCCTTCCCCATGCTAGAATTTAGTAAAATACTTTATATTTTAATCACACATGGACTCTCAGTCTGAATTATTTTACTCAGGCTCTGCTGGGCTATATTATCTCTGCTAAATACCATTTTTTCAATATCTCACTATCAAACCCAACACTTTGGAGGGTGGACTCTATGGCGTTGCACTCCACTGAGGTCTGCCCAGGCGCCACCCCCGAATCTCCAAGAGTTTCCCAACCTGGAGCTGACAACCCTATCCTAGAATTACAATCAATCTCCAGATGTTGGAGTGAGCAACTCAGCATTCCTGGACAAAGCGCGGGTGCTACATTACTCTAAATGTGTAGGGGTGTTATCTCCCTGAATGGATGCATCTCTTTGTCTTACCCTGGGAGCTGCCCTCTCGCCCCTCCACGCTCTCACTTTGTCCTTTCCCTTTCTCACATGGCCTTCCATGGAGACGCATGTCTCTGCAGGTCTCTCCTGTGGAGAGGATGTCCTCATACTCCCACACACATGCTGGCAGAGAAGCTGGCCATTGATGACAGGGAAGGTCACCAATGAGCTTAGGGCTCTTTAGCTTGGAGAAACGACGACTGAGGGGTGACATGATTGAGGTTTATAAGATTATGCATGGGACAGAGCAGGTAGAGAAAGAGGTACTTTTCTCCCTTTCTCACAATACAAGAACTCGTGGGCACTCCATGAAATTGCTGAGCGGTCGGGTTAGAATGGATAAGAGGAAGTCCTTCTTCACCCAAAGAGTGATTAACAGGAGGTGGCGGCAGCTACAAGCATGGACGGCTTCAAAAGGGAATTAGATAAGCATATGGAGCAGAGGTCCATCAGTGGCTATTAGCCACAAGGTATAGATAGGGGCTCTGGGGCAAGTGATACTCTGTCTTCTTGGTGCTTGGGGGGGGGGGGCAACAGTGGGAGGGCTTCTAATGTCCTGGCCCCACTGGGGGACCTCCTGATGGCACTGGTATTTCTGGCCACTGTGTGACACAGAGTGTTGGACTGGATGGGCCTTTGACCTGATCCAACATTGGCATCTCTTATGTTCTTATGTTTAAGGTCCACTTTAGGTTAGGCTTCTCTTTCTCTTCCTTCGACTGCAACCCGAATGTGAACTGGATCTACTTGAATAAATGCAAGTTTACCGAGGGCTTTTTTTGCAGAAAAAACCCAGCAGGAACTCATTAGCATAATTGGCCACACCCAACAGCAGAAACGTATTATCATATTAGGCCACACCCCTGCCAGCACAGCTCATTAGCATATGAGGCCACACCCCCGTGTTACCAGAAGTGTGGTCATCCAGCCACACCCACCTTTTGCTTCTTATTCTGTTTACCTTGTTTGTTGTCAAAACCCAGGGATTTTTTTGTAGCAGGAACTCCTTTGCATGTTAGGCCACACACCTCTAATGTAGCCAATCCTGATGAGTTCCTGCTGTTGGGTGTGGCATATTATGCTAATGAGTTCCTGCTGGGCATGGCCAACTCAGGAGCCAGCCGGAACTCCGTTCCTGTGCGTTCCTGCCCAAAAATAGCCCTCCCTTTTTTTGCAATATACTTCTTGGGAGATTTATTTGCTGCTCTCGGGATCACGCTTCGATCACCGGGCAAAACTCTGCAATATGAACCAAATATCTCTATACCGGGTTCCAGAGGTCACTTGCCCTGGAGGAAATGGCCATTTTGGAGGGAGGGGGCTATATGGCCTCACATCACTGCTGAGTTCTCTGCCCCTTCCTAAATTTCACCCTCCCCAAATCTCTAGGAATTTGCCCACCCAGAGTTGCCAATCCGAGCCCCCAAAGCCTTCAGTCTTCTTGTGCTAGGTGGAAGTAGGGTTGCTAGGCCTGGGGAAACTCCTGGAGACTTGTCCTCCAAAGCTGCCATTTCCTTCAGGGGAACTGAACTCTGCCTTTTGGAGAGCAATTATTTATTCCAGAACTCCAGGCCCCTACCTGGAGATTGGCAGCCCTTTGGTAAGCCTGATCCAAAGCAAGGCTTCCTTCGTAGCCAAAGTCAACGTTTCTCTGTTTTCCCATGAAGTATTTGCAATGGATGCCCCAGGTTGCGAGACAGATCGAGACGAGTAGCCCTGTTAGTCCGTCTGTGGCAATAGAAAAGACTGGATTGAGAACTAGGTTTACAGATTGGCGTAGTGGTTAGGAGCGCGGACTCTTATCTGGGAGAACCGGGTTTGATTCCCCCCTCCTCCACGTGCAGTTGCTGGTGTGACCTTGGGCCAGTCACAAGTTCTCTCAGAGCTGTTCTCTCAAGGGCAGTCCTCGAAAGAGCTCTCTCAGCCCCGTCTACCTCACAGGGTGTTTGTTGTGGGGAGGGGAAAGGAATGGAGATTGTAAGCCACTCTGAGACTCCTTTAGGTAGTGAAAGTAGGCTTGCCAAGTCCCCCCGGGGGAAACCCCCGCCCCAGGGGCCCGTTCCCCGCCCCCAAAGTACGTGACACGACCATGCCGGGCACACTGGGGGTGGGGCCACGGTCATCCAAGGGAAAACTCTATTGTTTCCCCTCGGATGGTCGTGGCCCCGCCCCCAGCGTGATCCAGGAAAGAGCCGGGAGTCCCCCGCTCCAGCGAAAGGTAATACTTGGCAACCCTAAGTGAAAGGCAGGGTATAAATCCAATCTCCTCTTCTTCCGAAGCTCATTTCTGCACACTGACTACCCCTCACATCTAATGAAATCACACCTGCTCTCAGTGTTCCCTCTAAGCTGAGTGAGTGTGAGCTAGCTCACAGTTTTTTAGCCTCCAGCTCACACATTTTTGCCTTAGCTCAGGAAGGATGGGGCTCCAGAGCAAACTCATTTACGCAGTAGCCAAATCGCTCGCTCACAACTTTAATGCCGGTAGCTCACAGAGTAGAATTTTTGCTCACAAGACTCCGCAGCTTAGAGGGAGCGTTGCCTCCTCTTGTCATTCACCTGCTCTTGTCATCCCGCATCTGAAATCACTCCACTCTCCAAGTGGACTCCCATTCTAGCTGTATCTGAAGAGGTGGGCGGTGACTCCCAAAAGCTCATCCCCTGTCACAAATTCTGTTAGTCTTCAAGGTGCTACCAGTCTGCAAGTACAGTCATTTTAGTCACCGTTGTCGTTGTTCAGTCGCACAGTCGAGGCTGACTCTTCACAGCCCCATGGACCAGATCATGCCAGGCCCTCCTGTCTTCCGCCATCCTCTGGAGTTTGCTCAATTTCATGTTCGTTGCACCGCTAACACTGTCTAACCATCTCATCCTTTGCCGTCCCTTTCTTCTTTGGCCTTCTTTTACCCTTTAAAGGTTCCCCTTGCTCAAAAGCGAATCGAAGCCGGTGCTCATCTCCGTTACCAAGCTGAAGAGCCAGCGCTGTTCGGAGACATTTCCGTGGTCAGCATGACTAAACGCCGAGGCGCACGGAATGCTGCTACCTTCCCACCAAAGTGGTACCTATTCATCTACTTGCAATTTCTTGCTTTCAAACTGCTAGGTCGGCGGGAGCTGGGGCCAGAGATGGCAGCTCACTCCATCGCGTGGCACTAGGGTCCCGTACTGCCACAGACCTTCTGGTCTGCAGCTCAGCATATTAACCTCTGAGCCACCACAGTGCCCATTCTTTTACCTTTCACATTCACTGTATTGCCCTGTAATTCTAGGAGATCTCCAGGCTACACCTGGTCACTGGCAACCCTGCTTTTAAAACATGTCGCTCTCAGCGGGGAAAGATGATTGTGTGCCGAAACCAGTGTTCCCTCTTGGCTGAGAGAGTGTGAGCTAGCTCACAGTTTCTTAGCCTCCAGCTCACACCTTTTTGTCTCAGCTCAGGAAGGATGGCTCCAGAGCAAATTGATTTATGCAGGAGCCAAATCGCTCGCTCACCACTTTAATGCCAGGAGCTCAGAAAGTAGAATTTTTGCTCACGCGACTCCACAGCTCAGAGGGAGCACTGGCCCAAACCTCTCCGATTGGAATCAATAAGGCTATTAAAAAGCTTAACTTTGACTGAATCATGTGGGCTGTGCCTGAAAGGGGGGGGAGAGGGAAGGCAGAGAGAAAGCAAAATTCACTTTATGTTATTTATGTTATAGACCATTCCGGGCCATTGTACGGGCCCAGGATTTTAATATGTCTCTGAGGCCGGCCTGTTCTGAAATGATTTTTGAGAGGATTACCGCCTGATCCTAAGTATATTTGCTCAGAGATATATTCCACCGCATTTGGTGGGATTTATTCCTAGGTCAGCGCGCGCAAGACAGCCGCCTTAATCATTTCGGTTTGCTGCAAGATCACACAAAGTTCACTTTATGAAGAATTTAGGATAAGCTCCCAGGATCACAGAGGAATCGATGCGGTGGGAGCCCGCAGAGGAGCTTGGTAATGAAGTGGGAACTTACCAAAAGCTAGCATTGCAGGAAGAAGGGGGAGATACCTGGAGGGTGGCCCTGTGAACCCGGCAGAGTCCAGTTACCGAAGCTCCAGGTCTGTTAGAATCATAGAATGTCAGAGTTGGAAGAGACCTTGCAGGTCATCTAGTCCAACTCCCTGCACTCTGCAGGAGCAGAGCCGAAAGAGAGCCCTACAACATACCCGAAAGATGGTCATCCAGCCTCCGCTTGGAAATGTCCAGCGAAGGAGCATCCACCACCTCCTGTGGCAGACTGTTCCACTGCTCAACCACTCTGACAATGAGGACGACAGAGTCAGGATTCAAAATGGTCTAGATAGGCTGGAACAGTGGGTGGAATTATAGCTCATCTCCAGACTACAGAGATCAGCTCCCATGGGGGAAATCACAAGATGTTAGAGTTGGAAGGGACCTTGCAGGTCATGTAGTTCAACCCCCTGCACTCTGCAGGAGCAGAGCTGAAAGAGAGCCCTACATACCTACAACATACCCGGAAGATGGTTCTCCAGCCTCCGCTTGAAAACGTCCAGCGAAGGAGCCTCCACCACCTCCCGAGGCAGTCTGTTCCACTGCTCAACCACTCTGACAGTTAGGAAGTCTCTCCTGAAATTTAGCCAGTATTGACTCCCTTGTAATTTCCACCCATTAGATCTAGTCTTGCAATCCGGAGCAAGAGAGAATAGATCCTCTCCATCTTCTACATGACGGCCCTTCAGATACTTGAAAACTGCAATCATGTCCCCTCTCCCACCCACACAAGAACCAGGGTTGACCCTGCTTAGCTCTGGAGATCAAATCAGACCAGGCTAGCCTGGGCCAGGCAATACTGGGGGTGAAAAATCCTCCAGATGAAGGCAACCAGAATGGTGAGAGGGTTGGAATCCAGGTCTTATGAGGAAAGGCTGAAAGAGTCGGGTCTGTTTAGCCTGGGAAAGAGAAGGCTTAGAGGGGACACGATTGCAGTCTTCAAGTATCTGAAGGGCTGTCATGTAGAAGATGGAGCAGATCTCTTCTCTCTTGCTCCGGATTGCAAGACTAGATCTAATGGGTGGAAATCACAAGGGAGTCAATACCAGCTAAATATCAAGAGAAACGTCCTAGCTGTAAGAGTGGTTGAGCAGTGGAACAGTCTGCCTGTTCCTGGAAGGTGGTAGATGCTCCTTTGCTGGACGTTCTCAAGCGGAGGCTGGACGACCAACTTTTGGGTGTGTTGTAGGGCTACCTCTCGGCTATGCTCCTGCAGAGTGCAGGGGGTTGGACTAGATGACCTGCAAGGTCCCTTCCAACTCTGACATTCTATGATTCTATGGTTCTAATGCTGCCTTCACTCCCAGTGTTGTTTTTTAAAGTCATCCCTCGCCCCTGTGCTGAAAGAGTTCGCTGATTCTCCTCAAAGGCGTCCCCAGCAACAGGGCTACAATGGAAACCATGGAAACCGAAGCTCAAAATGACAGAGAAGGGAGGGGGAATTAAAGGAATCAGATGGTTTTGTTTCAAATTAGACCAGACTCGATTTAGCCTGTGGACTATTCACCATCTTTAGGCACAGAACTGCTGTTCCGAACATTTGCTAACAAGCCTGAATGAAGTATTCATGCCATGAAATCATTACAGTCAGTTATCAATCATTACCAAGAATAGAGTTACTATAAAAGGGAGTCAAAGGTATAAATGAACGAGGTCCAATATTAGCTACGACTTCCGTTGGAAAATGTTTCCAGCTATTCTTGTTCGGTAACTGTGCGCCGCGCATCCACGCTAAAGAGGCAGGGTCACAAGTGTAGTCAGCAAGGCCAGCCGTTGGGAATGTTCTAGGGATGCCAGTCTCCAGGTGGGACCTGGGGATCCCCTGGAATTGCAGTCAGTGCTCCCTCTAAGCTGAGTTAGTGTGAGCCAGCTCACAGTTTTTTAAGCCGCCGGCTCACACATTTTTGCCTGAGCTCAGGAAGGATGGGGCTCCAGAGCAAAGTAATTTATGCAGTAGCCACATCGCTCGCTCACAGCTTTATTGTCAGTAGCTCACAAAGTAGAGTTTTTGCTCACAAGACTCCACAGCTTAGAGGGAGCATTGATTACAGTCACCTCCGGACTGCAGAGATCAGCTCCCCTGGAGAAAATGGATGCTTTGGAGGGTGGACTCCATGGCATACCCCAGGTTCCATCCCCAAATCTCTCTCTCTCTCTTTTTAACTCCCTCAAAGAGGCAGAATTTTATTAAGTTTTTTTCAAATATATAACACATACAGACATAAAATACACAGACTAACATATTAACGTATACACACATTACACACATACATATACTGGGGTTGTTTATATTTTTTTAACAGATAGCCAGTTTGGTGTAGTGGTTGAGTGCGCAGACTCTAATCTGGGAGAACCAGGTTTGATTCCCCACTCCTCCACTTGCGCCTGCTGATGTGACCTTGGGTCAGTCACAAGCTCTGGCACAGCTGTTCCTGAAAGAGCAGTTTGTGTCAGAGTTCTCTCAGCCCCACCCACCTCACAGGGTGTCTGTTGTGGGGAGGGGAAGGGAAAGGAGTTTGTAAGCTGCTCTGAGACTCCAAGTGAATGGCGGGGTATAAATCCAATTCCTCCTCCTCCTCCTCCTCCT
>NW_015176089.1:37174-38761 GCF_001447785.1 Gekko japonicus | reverse complement strand
CTCCTCCTCCTCCTCCTCCTCCTACTCCTCCTCTTCTTCTTCTTCCTGCCTTAATCTAATATTCTTGTAACCTGCGTAAGTAACCATCTATCTCTATCTTTATTGATCTAAGAATATATTTCATTTCTGTCCATTCCTAACTTGCCTACATATACTATACCAATTATAGAACTGTACCCAACTATTCTGAAATATAGAGTTTGTTGCACCTTTTATCAATAGAGTCAGTTTGTTCAGTTCCACAGCCTCTAGTACTTTGTTTACAAGTTCTTGCTTAGTTGGTATCTCTGGTAATTTCCAATATTTCGCATATAAGATTCTGGCTGCCATAGTGAAGAAAACAATCAAGTAGCGATCATCTTTGTTGGAATGTTCAGGTAGTATATTCAACAGCATAAGCTCTGGTGTAAATGGCACCACTGTACATAGTATTTTTTGCAAAATTTCATGTACCATTATCCAATATTTTTTTAATTCTTTCACAATACCACCACATATGGAAAAATGTACCAACCTTATTTTCACATTTCCAGCACTTGTTAGAGCATTTTGGGTCGATTTTAGCTAACCTTTCAGGTGTTACACACCATCTATAAAACATTTTATAAACATTTTCTTTATATGGAATAGCTTTCGTAATCTTAACATTTTCCTTCCATATTTGCTCCCACTGCTCTAAATTAATGTTATGCCCAATATTCTGCACCCACTGAATCATATTCCCATTTACATTCTCCTCCAACAATCCATCCCCAAATCTCAAGAAGTCTCCCAACCTGAAACAGGCAACCACACCTTCCCCATCCCCTGCTCGTGGCCAGGGGGGACCTGGCAACCCCTAGACTTGTCTATGGGGCAAGCCCAGAATACCCTATTTCCATAGTCTTGCCAACACTAGGGCATATAGTGGAGATAGCAGGCTCCATCCCCAAATCCCAAGGAGTCTCCCAACCTTAAGCAGGCAACCACACCTTCCCCATCCCCTGCTAGTGGCCAAGGGGGACCTGGCAACCCTAGACTTCTTTATGGGGCAAGCCCAGAATACCCTATTTCCATAGACTTGCCAACACTAGGGCATATAGTGGAGATAGCAGGCTCCATCCCCAAATCTCAAGGGATCTCCCAACCTTAAACAGGCAATCACACCTTCCCCATCCCCTGCTAGTGGCCAAGGGGGACCTGGCAACCCTAGACTTGTCTATGGGGCAAGCCCAGAATACCCTATTTCCATAGACTTGCCAACACTAGGGCATATAGTGGAGATAGCAGGCTCCATCCCCAAATCTCAAGGGATCTCCCAACCTTAAACAGGCAACCACACCTTCCCCATCCCCTGCTAGTGGCCAAGGGGGACCTGGCAACCCTAGACTTCTTTATGGGGCAAGCCCAGAATACCCTATTTCCATAGACTTGCCAACACTAGGGCATATAGTGGAGATAGCAGGCTCCATCCCCAAATCTCAAGGAGTCTCCCAACCTTAAGCAGGCAACCACACCTTCCCCATCCCCTGCTAGTGGCCAAGGGGGACCTGGCAACCCTAGACTTCTTTATGGGGCAAGCCCAGAATACCCTATTTCCATAGTCTT
>NW_015176089.1:22278-36769 GCF_001447785.1 Gekko japonicus | reverse complement strand
AGGGGTCTCCCAACCTTAAACAGGCATCCACACCTTCCCCATCCCCTGATAGTGGCCAAGGGGGACCTGGCAACCCTAGACTTGTCTATGGGGCAAGCCCAGAATACCCTATTTCCATAGTCTTGCCAACACTAGGGCATATAGTGGAGATAGCAGGCTCCATCCCCAAATCCCAAGGAGTCTCCCAACCTTAAGCAGGCAACCACACCTTCCCCATTCCCTGCTAGTGGCCAGGGGGGACCTGGCAACCCTAGACTTGTCTATGGGGCAAGCCCAGAATACCCTATTTCCATAGTCTTGCCAACACTAGGGCATATAGTGGAGATAGCAGGCTCCATTCCCAAATCCCAAGGAGTCTCCCAACCTTAAGCAGGCAACCACACCTTCCCCATCCCCTGCTAGTGGCCAAGGGGGACCTGGCAACCCTAGACTTGTCTATGGGGCAAGCCCAGAATACCCTATTTCCATAGTCTTGCCAACACTAGGGCATATAGTGGAGATAGCAGGCTCCATCCCCAAATCTCAAGGGGTCTCCCAACCTTAAACAGGCATCCACACCTTCCCCATCCCCTGATAGTGGCCAAGGGGGACCTGGCAACCCTAGACTTCTTTATGGGGCAAGCCCAGAATACCCTATTTCCATAGTCTTGCCAACACTAGGGCATATAGTGGAGATAGCAGGCTCCATCCCCAAATCCCAAGGAGTCTCCCAACCTTAAGCAGGCAACCACACCTTCCCCATTCCCTGCTAGTGGCCAGGGGGGACCTGGCAACCCTAGACTTGTCTATGGGGCAAGCCCAGAATACCCTATTTCCATAGTCTTGCCAACACTAGGGCATATAGTGGAGATAGCAGGCTCCATCCCCAAATCTCAAGGGGTCCCAGCCTTAAACAGGCAACCACACCTTCCCCATCCCCTGCTAGTAGCCAGGGGGGACCTGGCAACCCTAGACTTGTCTATGGGGCAAGCCCAGAATACCCTATTTCCATAGTCTTTCCAGCACTAGGGCATATAGTGGAGGTAGCAGAAGTACGAACTACAGCAACCGGCACAGAGCGAAGCATTCTAGGAATTCCATATTTGAATCACAGAGCCAAATTCCTATCTGCAAACATTTGGGTGGCATTTGGAGGAATCCGAATGTAAGGCTGGAAAGTTTTGAGGCTGGCCCCGATCACAGATGGAGCTTCAGAGCTGTGCGTGGCTCTCGGGATCGGCAACCCAAAATGTTCCAAATGAATACAGCTGTTGAGCCCTCTACCAAACTACTCATTCTGTCGCTTCTAACTGTGCAGAGGTAATACCTTTCTGATATCCTTTTACTCCTTCCGTTCTTTCCGCTGTGCCAGAAAATAAATCCAAATTCTCCAAAAACCCGAACCTCGAAGGAAAAAAGATATTCATGTGCGTATGGTGGTGGAAGAAGAAGAAGAAGAGAAGAGATTGGATTTATACCCCACCCTTCACTCGGAGTCTCACAGCGGCTTACAAACTCCTTTCCCTTCCCCTCCCCACAACAGACACCCCCTGTGAGGTAGGTGGGGCTGAGAGAGCTCTTTCTAGAACTGCCCTCGAGAGAGAGAGAGAGCAGCTCTGACAGAACTATGGCTTGCCCAAGGCCATCCAGCAGCTGCAGGTGGAGGAGTGGGGAATCAAACCCGGTTCTCCCAGATTAGAGGCCACCCACTTAACCACTACACCAAACTGGCTCTTTCCACTTTGACAATGGTGGAAAGCATTGTTGACTCCCAGCTGATTTACCGTGACCCTGTAGGGTTTTCTAGGCAAGAGGGAGACAGACTTGGTTTTCCATTGCCTTCCTGTTTGTAGCAATCTTGGATTTTCTTCAAGTCTCCCCTCCAACTGCTAACCAGGGCCAACCCTGCTTAGCTTCCGAGATCTGATGAGAGGTGCAGGAGCTCATTAGCACAACTCATTAGCATAACTTATTTGCATATGCCACACCCCCTGACATCACCGGAAGGGTGTCAGAAGGCAACACCCTCTGGTCAGGCTCCACTGGACTGTTTTGGATTGCTAGCTATGGGGGGGGGCGTGCAGATCCTCATGCTTCTCGTGGCCCGGGGCTGCTGGGAGCAGGGGGCAGGGCTTGTTGCACGTGCCTGGCCCCTGGGCTCTTTACTGCCGGAGCTCTGCTCCTGTGCACTCCTGCAGAAAATGACCCCTGACACCTCTTAAAACGTACGTTCTTGCTAAGTCTGATGAATAAGAGCTCTCACAAACTCATGCAACTTTGGAAAAAGTTTCCCTGCTAAAACGGAACGAAAAGGAGTCCAGGTAGGTAGCATAAAGCATTTCAGTTGTCCATCATTTCTAATGTTCCACAGTTTAGAACATCAAGAATTATGGGTTACTTGAGACGACCTATCCACATGGAGTATCATGTTATTACAGCCATTTTCTTTCCACTGGACCAGTACTTCCATCACACAATGACACTGCGCTCCGCTGAAATGGAGCTTCACAGATATTTAATCCAACCTCTTCCACAGTGCCATTCCACACATAAAGATCCTGAACCAATCCCTGTCATTGACTGTCCCAAAGAACTGGTTGGCCACTCTGAGACAGGATGCTGGGCTAGATGGACTTTTGATCTGATCCAGCAGGGCTCTTTCTTACATTCTGTGAAGGCCTTGGCCTCTCTGCCCTGTGATTGGCCATCCAGAGGAACTGGTTGGCCTCTGTGTGAGACAGGACACTGGACTAGGTGGACTATTGGTCTGATCCAGCAGGGTTCTTCTGATGTTCTTCTCAGGGGAAGGCCTCGGCCTCTCTGCCCAATTGTTGTCCCTCCAGAGGAACTGGTTGGCCACCGTGTGAGACAGGATGCTGGACTAGATGGACCCTCATTGGTCTGATCCTTCAGGGCTCTTCTGATGTTCTGTTGTTCTTAACCTCCAGGTGGGGCCTGTTGATCTCCCAGAACTACGACTGCTTTCTAGACTACGTGATCCATTCCCCTGGTGAAAATGGCTGCTTTGGAGGGTGGACTCTATGACATTATACCTCACTGACCTCCCTCCCCCCTCCCTTTCCCGGCTTCACCCCCCCATACCTACAGTAATTTCCCAACCTAGAGTTGGCAACCCTAATTCTATGGCATTGTTTCCCTATTGATCTTTCCCTCTCCTCCACAAACTCTGCCCCAAAACTCCGGGCATTCCACAGTCTTAGGGTTGACAACCCCCAGTTGGGGGCAGGGGATCCCTGGTTTGGAGCCCCTCCCCTCCCTTCAGGGCTGTCAGCAGGGTGGGAGGATGGCCGCTGGGCCCTCCATTATACTCTATGGAGACCCGTCCCCATAGAGTATAACGGAGAATCAATCCATGGGTATCTGAAACTCTGGGGGGCTGGTTTTTTTGAGGTAGAGGCACCAAATTTTCAGCATAGTTGGTGGTGCATCTCCTAATTCCCACGTTTCAAGAAGATTGGACCAGGGGGTCCAATTCTAGCAGCCCCAAAAGAAGGTGCCCCTGTCCTCCAATATTTCCAATGGAGGGAAAGCATTTAAAAGGAATGCTTTAAGAACATAAGAACATAAGAGACACCAATGTTGGATCAGGCCAAAGGCCCATCCCGTCCAACACTCTGTGTCACACAGTGGCCAGAAATACCAGATGCCATCAGGAGGTCCAGCAGTGGGGCCATTGTTGACCTCCCCTAACACCAAGAAGACAGAGCATCACTTGCCCCAGAGCCCCTAGCTATACCTTGTGGTTAATAGCCACTGATGGACCTCTGCTTCATATGCTTATCTAATTCCCTTTTGAAGCAGTCCATGCTTGTAGCACCCACCACTTCCTGTGGCAGTGAATTCCATGTGTTAATCACTCTTTGGGTGAAGAAGTACTTCCTTTTATCCGTTCTAACCCGACCGCTCTGCAGTTTCATGGAGTGCCCACGAGTTCTTGTATTGTGAGAAAGGGAGAAAAGTACCTCTTTCTTTACCTGCTCTTTCCCATGCATAATCTTATAAACCTCGATCATGTCACCCCTCAGTCGTCTTTTCTCCAAGCTAAAGAGCCCTAAGCGCTTTAACCTTTCCTCATAGGGAAAGTGTTCCAACCCTTTTATCATTCGAGTTGCCCTTTTCTGCACTTTTTCCAAAGCTATAATATCCTTTTTAAGGTGTGGTGCCCAGAACTGCACACAGTATTCCAAATGAGGTCTCACCATTGATTTATATAGGGGCATTATTATATTGGCTGATCTGTTTTCAATACCCTTCCTAATAATCCCCAGCATAGCATTGGCCTTCTTTATTGCAGTCACACACTGTCTCGACATTTTCAGTGAGTTATCTACTACAACTCCAAGATCTCTCTCTTGATCTGTCTCTGCCAGTTCAGACCCCATCAATGTGTATTTATATTTAGGATTTTTGGCTCCAATGTGCATCACCTTGCACTTGGCCACATTGAACCCCATTTGCCATGTTGACGCCCACTCGCCCAACTTTGACAGATCCCTTTGGAGTGCCTCACAATCCTCACTGGTTTTCACCACCTTGAACAACTTTGTATCATCCGCAAATTTAGCCACTTCACTGCTTACTCCCATCTCCAAATCATTAATGAACAAGTTAAAAAGCAGTGGACCAAGTACTGATCCCTGTGGTACCCCACTGCTTACCCCCCTCCACTGGGAGAACTGCCCATTTATACTCACTCTCTGTTTTCTATTAATTAGCCAGTTTTTGATCCATAAAAGGACTTGTCCTTTTATCCCATGATTTTTGAGCTTGCTTAGGAGCCTTTGATGAGGAACTTTATCAAAAGCTTTCTGGAAGTCAAGGTAAATAATATCTATTGGATCCCCCTTGTCCACATGTTTGTTCACCCCCTCAAAGAACACTAACAGGTTAGTGAGACAAGATCTTCCCTTACAGAAACCGTGCTGAGTCTGCCTCAATAGGTTTTGTTCATCTATGTGCCTACTAATTCTTTCCTTAATAATGGTTTCCACCAATTTACCCGGTATCGATGTCAGACTGACTGGCCTGTAATTTCCCGGATCTCCTCTGGAACCCTTTTTAAAGATGGGAGTGACATTAGCTACCTTCCAATCCCCTGTGATGGCCAAAACTCCCTTCTGGCTTGTCGGCCTCGCCTGGCAACATCCTTAAGAACTTAAGAACATAAGAGAAGGCAATGTTGGATCGGGCCAATGGCCCATCTAGTCCAACATTTTGTCACACAGTGGCCAAAAAAACCAACACCAGGTGCCATCAGGTATTCCCACTGTTGCCCCCCCTCCAAGCACCAAGAATACAGAGCATCCTCCAACACTCTGTATCACACAGTGGCCAGAAATACCAGTGCCATCAGGAGGTCCACCAGTGGGGCCAGGACATTAGAAGCCCTCCCACTGTTGACCCCCCCCCCCAAGCACCAAGAAGACAGAGCATCACTTGCCCCAGAGTCCCTATCTATAACTTATTTATTATTTATTTATTTTTCATATTTATATCCCGCCCTCCCCAATGGGCTCAGGGTGGCTCACAAGGGCAAGGTAAAACCGAGCCATAATTAAAACATATAATACATAATAAAAACATCCAACATCAAAACAGTGGTACTCAATCAATTACTAAACGTAAGTCCAAGATGACTCAGCTCAGTTCTTCTCCAGGATCTTCTAAACATTCCCAAGTTCTTCCTCAGGGCCTCGCCAAAACGTCCTTTAGGTGCAGTGACGGTGATGGTATAGTGGGGTGGCGGCTCCTACTCAAAAACCTGGCGGAAGAGCTCCGTCTTGTAGGCCCTGCGGAACTGCATAAGGTCTCGCAGGGCCTGGATCTCCCCCGGGAGCTCGTTCCACCAGGTAGGAGCCACCACTGAAAAAGCCCTGGTTCTGGTCACAGCTGATTTGGCATCCTTGGGGCCCGGGATGACCAACAGATTTTGGGCCCCTGACCGTAGTGCTCTTGGGAGAACATGTGGGGAAAGGCGGTCCCTCAGGTACCTTGTGGCTAACAGCCACTGATGGACCTCTGCCCCATAAGCTTATCTAATTCCCTCTTGAAGCCGTCCATGCTTGTCGTCCCCAGATATGTCCTGAGTCGGACCTGGCAACCCTACGCAGTCTAAGACTGACAACTCTACCCTGCTACAAAGAGCGAATTGAAATTATTTGGTGTAAGAATCACAGATCAATCAGCTGCGCTTCACGGGAGGGTCTTTTGGCATTCGAGAGCCTTTGGACTGAATGTCCCACCAAGCACTGCTGCCTTCTGACTAGCTGTGCTAAACCCCCGTGGAGCATAACTTATTTCCGGCCGTCCAATCTTTTCCTGATCAAAGTTGGAGGAGATGGGGGGAGGAGCTTCAAAAGCAAACAGCGGGGCAGGGGGCAAAAAATCTCCCCTTCGATATAATTCTGATAACACAGAGAGGGGTGGAACGAGAGCAAGGGAAACATATACTCAAGGAAGCATAAAGGGATCTTTCATTTTCTCCCCCTGTGGTAGCCAATTTAAATTTTCATAAAGCAGCCGCTGATGTGTGCTATTCAGAGATGAAGTGCCCAATCAAGCGGCCCTCCGAGTTAAACTGCCATCGTATTTTCCCCCCCATGGAAGCCGGTTCCTTAAGAATCAGGGAAGATTATCTCCGTATAATCAAAATAATACCAAAAGCCCCTCACATTTGGGGGCTGACGGCGAGCGATTGCCGCACTTTGGATAGACAGGTGGAGTGATCCTAGCGGGAAAAGCTAATTTGTTGTCAGGTTTCGGCATCTTCGAGGAGTGCTTTGCTTTTGAACACAGTTTGGGCGTCCTTGAGAAACGTGCCGCAAACCCGTCCCAGTAGTCTGCAGAAAGGCCTCAAATGATGATGATGAAGAAGAAGAGATTGGATTTATACGTCGCCCTTCACTACCCAAAGGAGTCTCAGAGCGGCTTTCAAACTCCTTTCCATTCCCCTCCCCACAACAGACACCCTGTGAGGCAGGCGGGGCTGAGAGAGCTCTGAAAGAACTTGTGACTGACCCAAGGTCACACCAGCAGCTGCATGTGGAGGGGGGGGAATCAAACCCGGTTCTCCCAGATTAGAGTCTGCGCACTTAACCACTACACCAATCTCCTTAGCGGTGACAGCTCTGGGCTGGGAAATACCTGGAGATTTGGGGGGGATGGCATGATTCGGGGAGGGGAGAGGCCTCAGCAGGATACGATGTCATCAAGTCCAACCTCCAGGGCAGCCATTTTCTCCGGGTAACGGCTCTGTGTGGTGTGGAGATCGTTTGTAATCCCAGGAGGTCTCCAGGCCCCACCTGGAGGATGGCACCCCTGCCACTGGTGTAAAGAACCTTCCTCTGAGCCATGAGGCTCTTGCCTCATGGGAAATCTCCACAGGATGGAAGAAAGCACCACCGATCAGAGCATGGATCCCACAGGATCCAACCCACTCATGACAATATCATGACCAGTGTTCCCTCTAAACTGAGTTAGTGTGAGCTAGCTCACAGTTTTTGAGCCTCCAGCTCACACATTTTTGTCTCAGGAAGGAGGGCAAATAGGACTAAGGGCACAGCAACCTGAAGAACATTAACACGCAAGAAGTTGCTGCATAAGTTCATGCAATCAATATAGTATATTCAATTGATCAAAATACAATATAGGGATTATTGGTATTGTATTTTGATCAATTGAATATACTATATTGATTGCATGAACTTATGCAGCAACTTCTTGCGTGTTAATGTTAGGAAGGAGGGCTCCAGAGCCAACTAAGTTATGCAGCAGCCAAGTTGCTCGCTCACAACTTTAGTGCCAGGAGCTCACAAAGTAGAATTTTTGCTCACAAGACTCCACAGCTTAGAGGGAGCATTGAAAAACCCCAGAATTTGTTTAAACTGAGGTTGGCACAACAAACTCTGATTAGTCTACCAGACATCATAACGCCCAAGTAAACTGTTCGTTTGTTTCTTCCCTCAACTCTGCCTCCTCTAGGAATGACATAATCCCTTCTGTCCAGGGAGCTACAAGCGGCTGCGCTGCTCAACCAACCATAGATTGTGAATTCAGCAAATAACAGCTACTACAAACTGTGGTTCATGCATCAGCTACAACCAGCAGTCCACGGTTCTTTGGCACATGTCCGTTCAGATAGCACAAGTTAAAAAAAAAAATTGTGTAACATCACGTAACAAAGATTCACACAGCGAGCATCATGTAGAAATCATGATTTATAGAATCATAGAATCATAGAGTTGGAAGGGCCATAGAGACCATCTAGTCCAGCCCCCTGCCCAATGCAGGACCAGCCTAAAGCATCTCTGACAAATATTGGTCCAGCCTCTTCTTGAAAGCTGCCAGTGAAGGGGAGCTAACCATGAAGCCTGAATGCTTGCCCTTGCTGGCAAAGCCTGATGTTGGTAGAGACAAGCTGACATCATTTCCTGTGTGCCCAGAAGTGCTGTCAGAACATCGCTGGGGGATAACAGATACGCTCCAGCTTTTGGGCAAAACTCTACCATTTAAGCATAGTAAAGGTAAAGGTTTCCCTTGCTCGAAAGCCAGTCAGATCCGACTCTAGGGTTGCGGTGCTCATCTCCGTTTCAAAGCCGAAGAGCCAGCGCTGTCCGAAGACGTTTCCGTGGTCATGTGGCTTGACTTAACACCAAGGCGCATGGAATGCTGTTACCTTCCCCCCAAAGTGGTACCTATTTATCTACTTGCAATTCCTTGCTTTCGCACTGCTAGGTTGGAAGGAGCTGGAACTAGAGACGGGAGCTCACTCCGTCATGCGGCACACTCGGGTCTCAAACTGCTGGACTACCGACCTTCCACAGCCTGCAGCTCAGCGTCTTAACCACTTGAGCCACCGCAGCTCCTTTTTAAGCATAGTGTTTTGCCCAAATGCCAGTGTCCACGGCTTTGCCAGTGATATGCTGATCTCACTTCCTGTCTGCACAGGAAGTGACGTCAACATGTCACTGGCTATGTCAGCACTTTGCCATCAAGGCCCCCCCCGAAAGATTGTGCCCCTAGTTAGATATTAACTACATAAATATATGTAGTGCCTGTAAACCGCTCTGAGACCCATTAGGGGTCATGAGCGGTATAGAAATTGAAGGATAATAAATAAATAAACAAATACCAGATACGCTCCGGCTTTTGGGCAAAACTCTACCATTTAAGCATAGTAAAGGTAAAGGTTTCCCTTGCTCGAAAGCCAGTCAGATCCGACTCTAGGGTTGCGGTGCTCATCTCCGTTTCAAAGCCGAAGAGCCAGCGCTGTCCGAAGACGTTTCCGTGGTCATGTGGCTTGACTTAACACCAAGGCGCATGGAATGCTGTTACCTTCCCCCCAAAGTGGTACCTATTTATCTACTTGCAATTCCTTGCTTTCGCACTGCTAGGTTGGAAGGAGCTGGAACTAGAGACGGGAGCTCACTCCGTCATGCGGCACACTCGGGTCTCAAACTGCTGGACTACCGACCTTCCACAGCCTGCAGCTCAGCGTCTTAACCACTTGAGCCACCGCAGCTCCTTTTTAAGCATAGAGTTTTGCCCAAATGCCAGTGTCCACGGCTTTGCCAGTGATATGCTGATCTCACTTCCTGTCTGCACAGGAAGTGACGTCAACATGTCACTGGCTATGTCAGCACTTTGCCATCAAGGGCCTCCGCCACCAGGGAAATCCCCCTCACCCCCTTCAGTTGTCAGGGTACATTGGCAAATCTAGTCGTGCCATACCTAAAGTGAAGGTTTCCAGGGCACCCGTTGGCACACTCAGGAACTTTGGGAATGGGGGTCAGGGGTGGAAATGTCATTGTGCAATGCATCAGTTTCACATTCAGGTGAACACACAGATGTGATATCACAGACTTCCCCCCAAACTCTATGGTTATCACTCGGAAGTGATGTTGCTAAATCGCACAACAACTTTTCTACCTAGGGTTGCCAGACCCCCCCCAGTGGGGGCAGGGGTCTCCTGCTGGCAGGACCCACCACCCAGCCACCTGGGGAAACTTTCCCTGAAAAAGATGGCAGCTATGCCAAGGCACAGCAACATGTCCATGCCACTCCCCACTTTACCCGGAAGTAATGTCGTCATTCCAGGATGCTGAGGAGACACTCTGGTTTTGGGGCAAAAACTCTGTGGTAGAAACCAAATTTACCACTGAGTTTTTGCTCACATGCCAGAGTGCTGCTCTGACATACTGGAAGTGATGGCATCAGTTCCGGATCATGTCGGCTGCACATCAGAGGAGCCTCCTTCCTGCACCGGGTAAGCCTCTCCCAACCCCCACCAGCTGCCGGGAGAGTTCTGGAAACCAGTTGTAATTCCGAGAGATCTCCACCCAAGGAAGAAGACTGTAAGTTTGGTGTAGTGGTTAAGTGTGCGGACTCTAATCTGGGAGAACTGGGTTTGATTCCCCACTCCTCCACTTGCACCTGCTGGTGTGACCTTGGGCAAGCCGTAGTTCTGATAAGAGCTGTCCTTGAAAAAGAGCAGTCTCTGTGTCAGCCCCACCTACCTCACAGGGTGTCTGTTGTGGGGAGGGGAAGGGAAAGGAGTTTGTAAGCCACTCTGAGACTCCCTTGAGTAGTGAAGGGTGGGGTATAAATCCAATCTCTTCTTCTTCTTCTAAGCCGCTCTGAGACTCCAAATGAAGGACGGGGTATAAATCCAGTTTGGTGTAGCCGTTGAGTGTGAGGACTCTCATCTGGGAAAACTGGGTTTGATTCCCCACTCCTCCACTTGCAGCTGCTGGATGACCTTGGGCAAGCCATAGTTCTGTCAGAGCTGTTCTTGAAAGAGCAGTTTCTGTCAGAGCTCTCTCAGCCCCACCAACCTCACAGGGTGTCTGTTGTGGGGAGGGGAAGGGAAAAGAGTTTGTAAGCCACTCTGAGACTCCGAGTGAAGGGTGGGATATAAATCCAATCTCTTCTTCTTCCTCTTCTTCTTCTTCCTCTTCTTCTTCTTCCTAAAAGAAGGAAGGGCAGGTTCCCCCCCCCCTTGGCAAAGCATAATGTCATCTCTTCCGGGAGGAGACAGAATGCAGGAGGACTTGTGTGGGAGACGGTGATAAAGAGGGCCAGCCGACAGGTGAACCAGTGCAGAGACGAGGTGGAGGGAGAAAAGCCAAGGCCGCCAAGGAACAACATTCCAGCTGATTCAGACATGACCGAACACTGAGAGCTTTGTTCCGGTTAATCACTATTCCGTGACTCACCCGATATTAAAGAAAGGGTTGAGGGAAGCCGAGCTGGCCCACCCACAGGCTTGAGGATCAAGCAGAAATTGCTCTTCCAATTGATCTCCAGCTACTTCCTCCTCCCCACCCACTTCTTGGTGTTCTCGGCCTTTGGTGATTTCCCTCCTGGATGAGTCTCACCCCAGGGTCCTCCTCCTTTCGCTGACCCGGGCTCTTCGGCCTTTGAGAAGCAGCGTGACACATGCATCGAGCAGAGGGTGGCAGAAAGACCGGGGAGGTGAAAAGCTTCGCTGAGAAGCTGTGGAGGTGGGAGAGAATGGCACGACCATCGGGCAAGTCCGGATGGTGACAACATGACTCCCTGGAAGCTTTCGGGCAACTGGATCCCACTTCTGCCAGCTTGTGAAAATTAGCAATTTAGGCTTTGCAAGGATTTTCATGGAATCATAGAGTTGGAGCCATAGAGGCCATCTAGTCCAGCCCCCTGCTCAAAGCAGAATCAGCCTAAAGCAGGGGTGTCGAACTCATTTGTGATGAGGGCCGGATCTGACATAAACGAGACCTTGTCGGGCCAGGCCATGTGTGTCATAAAAGGTAATGCCAGGTAGCGGAGATATAAACTTTATAAAGGACACAAACACAAAGGATTTTTTTTTACTTAAAATAAAGAAATGCTTAAAACATTAGCACTCTTTGTAATATTTCGTTTATTTAACAGTGTCTGATAACTGACACATCTCGCTCTGAATTATTGCATCAAAATGTCTGTGCTGTTGCACTCTTGAGTATGCTGTTCAGGTGTGTATCTGCTGCAAACCTGCAATGACGCAGCAGCAGCAGAACTGGAAGAAGAAGCAGAAGACAGCCAATTCCACTGTGGCCTGATGCGGCCCCCGGGCTGCATGTTTGACACCCCTGGCCTAAAGCGTCCCTGGCAAGTGTTCATCCAGCCGCTGCTTGAAGACTGCCAGGGAAGGAGAGCTCACCACCTCCCTAGGCAGCTGATTCCACTGCTGAACTACTCATACTGTTAAAAAAATCCCAATATCCGATACCTTTCTGCCCATTCATTTAAAGCCATGATTGCTAGTCCTAATTTCTGCTGCCCACAGGAACAGCTCCCTGCCCTCCTCTAAGTGACAGCCCTTCAAATACTTCAAGAGAGCAATCCTGTTCCCCCCCGTCAACCTCCTCTTCTCCAGACCGAGTGTCCCAAGTCCCTCAGCCTTTCCTCGTAGGGCTTGGTCTCCAGGCCCTTGATCAACCTCATCACTCTCTTCTGCACCCACTCCTTTCTGTCCACAACCTTTATGAAGTGAGGCCTCCAGAATTGCACACAGTACCCCAATACAGCCTGACCAATGCAGACTATGACGTCTTAGAGATCTGGATGTTATGCCTCTGTTAATACCCCCCCAAGACTGCATTAGCCATTCAGCTGACTGCTGAAAAGAATACATCATCGTCTACACAACAAAACAAGTCTTTAAAATCAAACTCAGCCATTAGTGTGAAGTGTTGTTTGTTTCCACATCGGCTTCAGGACAATGATACCCCCACACACACACTCACCAATCAGCTTGGCCATGATATCTGGCCTGGACATCTCCCAGAATCACAATCCCAACTGTTCTCCTGATGACAGAGGTACATTCCCCTGGGGGGAAATGGCAGTTTGAAGGAAAGATTCTATGACATCACATCCTGTTGAAATCCTTCCCCTCCTTCAGCCCCACTCTTCTCACGCTCTACCCCAAAATCCCCTGCAATTTCCAAACTTGGACCTGGCCACCAATGTTCCCTATAAGCTGTGGAGTCTTGTGAGCAAAAATTCTACTTTGTGAGCTACTGGCATTAAAGTTGTGAGTGAGCCATTTGGCTGCTGCATAAATTAGTTTGCTCTGGAGCCATCCTTCCTGAGCTAAGACAAAAAGGTGTGAGCCAGAGGCTAAAAAAACTGTGAGCTAGCTCACACTAACTCAGCTTAGAGGGAACACTGCTGGCCACCCTAGCTTGGCGCGCTTGTGTACTTTTTACAGCACTGCTGCTTTGTGGAAGATGACGCTTTCCCAGCACGATGAGGAAGAATGAAGAACTGCAAATGTCCGAACATCAGCCGAATATTTTTTTAAAAGCACAGGAGCAGGGGGTTAGTAAAACATTGGCGACCCTGTGTTGAGTCTCCCCGTCCTACGGCCTCCTGCATCATTCAGAGGCAGAACGCAAGAGGTAATGCATGCAGCATATTCCACTGTGTATTTCCCCCCCCCAAAGAAACTTGGGAATGGTATAAATATTTTTAGATGGTGACTTCATCGGCTCTGGCTCGATTCCGGGCCCCGAATCTGAAATTGCCAGGTTATGGATGAGGGTGTATAATGAGGCAAGAAACTTCTGGGTCATAGGTAGGAATGTCTAGCCTGCAGGGGGGACCCTTGAAGCCGAGGATGTTCCAGCTCTGACAGGAATACCAATCGCTGTATACATCTCCTTGCCTACTACCTTTAACCACTCCAACGGGTGGGGGGGGGGACCCTAGGCTGAACAACATTGCTTTATATTCCTCCCACATCTCTGGAAACAAAAGAGGTGGAGGAGAAAGATCTGTAAACTGTTCCGTAAACACTGCTCTGTGCCACCTGATCTACAGTTATAAGAACATAAGAGAAGCCAATGTTGGGTCAGGCCAATGGCCCATCTAGTCCAACACTCTGTCACACAGTGGCCAAAAATATCAGGTGCCCTCAGGAGGTCCAGCAGTGGGGCCAGGACACTAGAAGCCCTCCCACTGTTGCCCCCCCCAAGAACCAAGAATACAGAGCATCCCTTGCCCCAGCCTGAGAGTTCCTATCTGTACCTTGCGGCTAATAGCCACCAATGGACCTCTGCTCCATATGCTTATCTAATTCCCTCTTATAAGAACATAAGAGAAGCCAATGTTGGATCAGGCCAATGGCCCATCCAGTCCAACACTCTGTCACAGTAGCCAAACATACCAGGTGCCATCAGGAGGTCCAGCAGTGGGGCCAGGACGCTAGAAGCCCTCCCACTGTTGCCCCCCCTCCCAAGCACCAAGAAGACAGTGCATAACTTGCCCCAGACAGAGAGTGCCAATGTATACCTTGTGGCTAATAGCCACCGATGGATCTCTGCTCCATATGCTTATCAGCAGACAGACAGACAACCTTTATTGGCATATCAGAGAAGAAGAAGAAGAAGAAGAAGAAGAAGAAGAAGAAGAAGAAGAAGAAGAAGAAGAAGAAGAAGAAGAAGAAGAAGAAGAAGAAGAAGAAGAA
>NW_015176089.1:16179-21900 GCF_001447785.1 Gekko japonicus | reverse complement strand
TGGATTTATACCCCGCCCTTCTCTACCCAAAGGTGTCTCAGAGCGGCTTACAAACTCCTTTCCCTTCCCCTCCCCACAACAGACACCCTGTGAGGTAGGTGGGGCTGAGAGAACTCTTGACAGAAACGGCTCTTTTTCAAGAACAGCTGTGCCAGAGTTATGGCTTGCCCAAGGTCATCCAGACAGGTGCAAGTGGAGGAGTGGGGAATCAAACCCGGTTCTCCCAGATTAGAGTCCGCGCACCTAACCACTACACCAAACTGGCTAGGAATACATAAAAAATGTGGCTATCGTACAAACAAACAAACAGCAAGGAGGAAAAAAACCCTGATCAGTTTATAGTTTCCCGGATTCGAATTGCAGATTGAAGAAAACAGGCAACATTAAAAGTTATAGAAGAGTTTTGCCCCGAGAGTAGCAAATGGACTTTGACATTCTCAGGGAGACCACGCCATGTAAAAAGAAGGCAGTCCAGAAATTTATCCCAGGTCTTAGGATAAAATGGGCAATTTAAAATATATGCTTATCTAATACCCTCTTGAAGCCATCCATGCTTGTAGCTGCTGCCACCTCCTGTGGCAGTGAATTCCATGTGTTCATCATTCTTTGGGTCCCCCTCTTCCATCAGACATGGTGGCTTTTCTGCAGGGTGATTAAGAGGTCCTTAGAACAGATGGACAAACAGGTGAGTATGCAAAGAGCAAGTTAGATCTGCTTGTACGGCGGGAGTCCACAACGTACTGCCCGAGCCTCCCTACACCGTTTGTGGGGCCCAGTAAGTGTTTTTTAAGGAAGTGGGTGGAGCTTTAGGGCAGGGGAGATGGGATTGGCTGTACAGACTTTTGAGAACTTTGCTTCAGCAGCAGCTGATACTACAGTGCGAGGACTGGTGGTGTGTAACTGAAGGTCAGCTGTGTGTGGGGGCAAGAAAAAAACAAACAATATGTTCATTTTGAAAGGCATCCTGATAAGTGGGCTTCCGCCAGAAATATTGAAGAGTAACTATTAGAGTTATGCATAACTGCGCTCCTTGGCATTTTGTGGTTGGCTCCGCCTCCCTGAGCAGCCATATTGTGGTTGTGGACTACCACCCTGTAGCAGAATGCCAAAAATGCCCACAGGCTCAAAAAAGATGGGGACCCCGTTAATCGAGTGTCTTCAGCATTGCCAGCTCAGCATCGCTATTGGTCTGTATGTGTGTGCGAAGTTGAATTTGGGCTCCTCTCTGGAGTTCCTAAGAGGTTTCAGGTGAGCTGGCTCCCTTCGAGGCTTGTCGGAAGCAGCCGACTGGCTTTGGGGACTGTCCTGCTAGTAAGGTCGACTTCATGCCTCCCGTGACCTCTACCACATTTCCAGGTAGCATTTTATTTATTTAATCCACTTATACCCCGCCTTCCTCCCAATGGGGACCTAAAGCAGCTTACATCTTCCTCCTGTCCTCCATTTTATGCTCACAACAACCCTGTGAGGTAGGTTATTTATATATCAGATGTATAGCCCTCCCTCCCCTGTACAGCAAAGCTCAGAGCTGGTAACAACAGTATTTGTAAGTTAAACCAGGGCTATTTTGGGACAGGAACGCACAGGAACGGAGTTCCGGCTGGCTTCAGAGTTGGCCACACCCACTACAGCCAAAACCTCTGCGTGCCTGGCTACAGAGGGAAGGCCTGGAGAGCGACCCCCAGGGCAACTCCGAGGCGGGTGGGCCGGGTGGGCTGGAGGATTGGGGGGACTTTTAAATGCCTTCTCCTGCCTCTCCAAGGGTCGGCTTGCCCGGGCGCCCCCCAGCCATGGGAAGGCATGGGTGTGTGGCCTAATATGCCAATCAGCTGCACTGTCAGGGGTGTGGCCTAATATGCTAATGACTTTCTGCTGATTGGTGTGGCCTGTTATGCTAATGAGTTCTTGTTGGGCTTTTTCTACAAAAAAAGCCCTGCTGGTAAGAATAAGGGAATTGCCACCATTGTTCCCTAAAACAGCATAAATAGCTTGGTATAGAAGATATGTAATATCCATATTCTGTGAGCATTGTCTGTATTAAGTTACAGCACTCCTTGAGACAGTGATTCTCTCGGGGAAAACATATTATACAATTTAAAACCAATACAATTACAATTAAGGTGCTCGATGATCTTCAATTCCAAAACCCCCAAAAGAAGATGACGGACCACGTCCAGACATTCCCAGTGGTCATTCAGTGGCTTCAATATTTATTTAGATGTTAAAGAATTCAGATGTTCCCATCCCTAGGGCCTCTTCCACCCCCCCCCCATGATGACAATATAGCGGGGGGGTGGCGGCGGCCCCTACTCAAAAGCCTGGTGGAAGAGCTCCGTCTTGCAGGCCCTGCGGAACTGCCCTGCGGAACATTGGCTTCTCTTATGTTCTTATGTAGGAAGGGGTGGATGCAGAGGGGTGCAGAGACTGTGTGGAAAGCAAAGGAGGGGAGCCAGACTGCCCTGCTGGGTGGGGAGCTGGGATCTTCATCATAGGCAGGGCTCTTTTTGTAGAAAAAGCCCAGCAGGAGCTCATTAGCATAATAGGCCACACCCAACACCAGAAACACATTAGCATATTAGGCCACACCCTTGACAGCACAGCTCATTAGCACATTAGGCCGCACCCCCATGTTACCAGAAGTGTGGTTATCCAGCCACACCCACCTTTTGCTTCTTATTCTGTTGAACTTGTTTGTTGTCCAAACCCAGGGCTTTTTTTGTAGCAGGAACTCCTTTGCATGTCAGGCCACACACCCCTAATGTAGCCAGTCCTAATGAGTTCCTGCTGTTGGGTGTGGCCTATTATGCTAATGAGTTCCTGCTGGGCGTGGCCAACTTGGGAGCCAGCCGGAACTCTGTTCCTGTGAGTTCCTGCCCAAAAATAGCCCCGCTCTTCTTAATATCTTCTTTAAGGTAACTATGATTTGTGGATGGAAACTGGTAAGGGAGGGAGACTGTTGGACTCCCAGTCAAGTTACTCTCAACAACTCTCTCTTTGGCAGTGATAAGTTTATTGAGATGTACGCACGATCCAGAACATCACTTGTGTCAGAACTGAAGACTTTGGGCGGGTATAAGCTTATTATAGGTAATTCAAACAAAAGCCCCTTCCTTCCCCAAGCATATGTCATACACACACACCACACCTAGCAGTTGCCCTCTCAACCCCATGGAAAATATATGGCTTGGTTATCTACTGCTCAAGCTGGTACCAAAAAGCTTTCAAGGACGCCTCTCCCTGGGAAAGAGAGAGAGGAGGCACATCTTGCAAGGAAAGTTATGACTTCTGAAGCAAAGGTCCCATTCTCTCACTCATTCACTCCCCTCTCCTCCCCACAGGAATTCCCTCCCCCCATAACTATGGCAACCAAAGCGAGCAAAGCAAGGTTTGAAGGAGACTTCTGTTCTAAATGGCACATTTTAGAATGACTCTTTCGGGGCTGTGTCATCTAATGGGGGAGGGTTCATTTGGGACCCTCATCTTGGAAGCCGGTGCATGGAGTGTTCAGCCGGAGGCTTCCTGGGCCCTCAACAAGAGGAAAGAGGTGGACTTTGGGGGTGGCGAGCTGTGAAGGAGGGGAAAGGGAATTGTTCGGACATTCAAAGATGGACTCTAAATCTGTTCTGCTGCTTCGGACCAGCACGGCTGACCATCTGGATCTGTTCTGTTCTGCTACTCAGATCTACGTTTTTGGTTACATGATGTTAAGCGAAAAGTAAAAATGCTTTTATTTCTTTTAAATTATTGCAAGATACGTTCCAGGTTCTGCCCCACAGAGCCACAAGCTGAGGCTACACCTGGCTTTCCAATTTGTGTCTTGTATAATTGTTTGATTTTTCTGCTCGCTTGATCTTGTAAGAAAGGATTTGCATTGCCAGAACCAGAAAAGTCCCATCTGTTGTTTTCAGCCAGGCCATCTCAATACTCCTGAAAACCCCAGAAATAAGACGCGGAAGTAGCAAGTCCTTCCTATGGTCTCTCCCAGTATCGGGCATGCTGCCTGTGAACCCGGAAGCTCCATTTGGCTATCAAAGCTCATAGTCACTGATAGACTCCATGACCATCTGTCCTGTGGAGGAAAGCATCTGAAGGAAACCTCGTTGATGGATGTTTCTTATTACTTCCGTAATCCACCCGGCAACCACAAATTAAGACAATATTAAGAACATAAGAGAAGCCAACGTTGGATCAGGCCAGTGGCCCATCCAGTCCAACACTCTGTCACACAGTGGCCAAAAATACCAGGTGCCATCAGGAGGTCCACCAGTGGGGCCAGGACACTAGAAGCCCTCCCACTGTTGCCCCCCCCAAGCACCAAGAAGACAGAGCATCCCTTGCCCCAGACTGAGAGTTCCTATCTGTACCTTGTGGCTAACAGCCACTGATGGACCTCTGCTCCATATGTTTATCCAGTTCCCTCTTGAAGCCGCCCATGCTTGTAGCCGCCACCACCTCCTGTGGCAATGAGTTCCATGAGTCAATCACTCTTTGGGTGAAGAAGGACTTCCTTTTTGTGTGTGCATACAAAGGGCCATCAAGCCTCAGCCAACGTAGGTTGACCTCTTGTGGGGTTTTCAAGACAAGAGATGGTCAGAGATGGTTTGCCATGGTCTGCCTCTGCGTAGCAACCCTGGAATTCCTCGGTGGTCTCCCATCCAAGTACTCACCGGGGCTGACCCTGCTTAGCTTCTGTGATGTGACGAGACCAGGCTAACCTAGGCCATTCGGGTCAGGTCGAACAAACCAATGTGGTTTGCCATTGCCTGGCTCCGCATAGCAACCCTGGACTTCCCTACTACAGACAGACTAACGTGGCGACCCATCTTGATCTGGCTAGATCCTTGTGGATCTCTAAGGTGCTACTAGACTTGAATCCAGCCATCCGTGTCCCAGGACTGATCTGTATCTGCCATCAGCTTCTACCCCCAAGGCCTTAACTAGTGCAAAAACCTCTCCCTTGAAATGTGGGGTGCGACTGAAACCCAAGCATCCCAGCTTCCCACAGCTCTGCATCACATTGCTCGGGTGAAATTTCACAAGGCTGAGTTCCAGGCAGGACTGGAACACTTCATCTTTGCATTTCAGCCCTCTCGAGCCGGGTTTCCCACGCTGCTTTCCCAGTCCTCCTCTATGTGCACGTGTGTGTTTTAATTGCACACACACAAACACACACAAAAAGACGCCAGACCATTCTTGGTGCGTTCAACTTTAAAAGAATCCACAGTGGACCAAGGTGGTCTATTGTAAAGAGTGCCATCTGTCTGCGACTGGAGGAACTCCCAAATTTTAAATGAGATTTCTGGCCAGCCATCTATTTGCCACTCCATCTCTCCAGCCAGGTGTCCACCCCAGGATCTCACGCACGCATGCACAGATCATCAACAAAACAGGCATCCACAAATGTACCACGTCTCCCATTAACCCTGACTGTTTTGCACTAAGGAGCACAGAGATAAACACCTCGTCGCCAATACGCTTTCCGCATTCGTCACCCACATCTTGGATTGGGTTAAACGCAGGATTCCCACCCGTTTCTTTACCCTAGACAAACCAGCCTCTTGGCATTTCAGAGGCAGTACAGAAATACTGGGTAGAGGAAGAAAAATTATTGAGATCTAACAGGAAAAAAACAACTGCTCGATAAGAGGCAAAATGAAACTTTAAGACAAATGTCCGTGCTGGTTTTTTTGAACGAGAGCAGCGGAAAGATGAATACTCATA
>NW_015176089.1:12922-16164 GCF_001447785.1 Gekko japonicus | reverse complement strand
GGAGGGGGGGGGGGGGGGGGGTGGGGGCGTTACATAAAATATGTTTCATGCTTCATCCCTCAGCACATAAATTGCTTCTGAGCAAACATGTTTTGTATCGGCCCGTACCGGGGAATTTAGGAGGGCTTGAACGGGTGGAAATGTAGGTAGGAGCGGATAGCTAGACTGCACATGTGGCTAGATTAACAGATATTTTTACTGGTAGACCTTGCAAAAAAAACCCCATCAGGGTCCCTGATGAAAATCCTGGAAAAGATTGCATATGAGAGGGGTGATTTTTCTTCATTGGAACAGAAATTGCCACCACCACCACCCACACACACCATATTCATTCTAAATAAGACATTTGGAATGATTCTGGGCTCTCAGCTCCGCTGCCCGATGGCTTGCGTTGAGAGTCGGACTTAATGCTTGCCCGCGAAAAGATCTGGGTTTGCCTCCAGCCACTGAAAACCAAAACAGATCCCAGTTTGATGCCTCCAGCTCATCAGGAATGGGACACAGAACTCCCCGAAATACCTTTCAGTAGATACACACGTGGAACAGTGGCCACTACAGGTGTGGAGGGGGAGGTATTTGTGAATTTCCTGCATTGTGCAGGGGGTTGGACTAGATGACCCTGGGGGATCCCTTCCAGCTCTACGATTCTACATGAAGCTGACTTTTACTGCAGACCATTAGTCCATCAAGGTCGGTATTGTCTGCTCAGACTGGCAGCAGCTCTCTATCTATCTATCTATCTATCTAGCTCATCATCATTACCACTGCCACCATTACCATCAGTCTGGGATTCAAGAAAGATTACATAGAGTAACACCTATTACCTGACGCTTATTTAACTGGAAATGCCGGGGATTGAACCTGGGACCTTCTGCATGCCAAGCAGATGTTCTGCCACTGAGCCAGAGCCCCTCCTTAGGGTTTTCATTCCAACTCTCACCCCCAACTGTAACCCATTTTCTAGTTCAGTCCATGAGCCAGGCTCTGCTTTGTCTCAGGTCTGTACATGTTCTGTTTTCAGCTTCCACAATCCTGTTCCTATTACATTGCTTATTGGATGTCCCCTCCTGTCGACTGGCATCGATGTACATTGCGTCGCAGAGAGAAGGGTGGACTGTAAAGAACATGAATTTAAACCGGAGCAATTGCCTTGTGGATTGCCTCTGCACTGGATGGGACTGCAAAATCGTGGCCCGGGGAGAGGAAAGCTCTCGAGCTTGAGCTAGGATTCAAACTTTCTGGGGCCCATAGCCATTGGCAAACAGTGGAGGAGTCCCATTGCCTTTAGTTGACTTTCCCAGTCTGGGTATTCAAAGGCTGGAGGGTAAGAGCCACCCCATCTCTGGTGAATCATTTCCAAAAGCCACCTTTTCCTGCCCCCGGAAGAATCTGTGGCCCTCCTATGGCATTCACTGCAGCCACACAACAATACACGTGAGCAGGTCTACTCAGAAGTAAGCCCCCATCTTTAGCCCGTGAAAAACCACACGTGCTCTTAGTATTTGCCACCCTAGCCTCTGGCCAAAACAGACACAGGTAGGAGTCGCATCCAATGCTCCCTCTAAGATGCAGAGTCTCGTGAGCAAAAATTCTACTTTGTGAGCTACCGGCATTAAAGCTGTGAGCCAGCCATTTGGCTCCTGCATAAATCAATTTGCTTTGGAGCCCTTCTTCCTGAGCCAAGACAAAAATGTGTGAGCCGGAGGCTCAAAAGCTGTGAGCTAGCTCACACTAACTCAGCTTAGAGGGAACACTGGTTCCTGGTTGATTTCACCAGGAGGAAACCCTTCAGGTCAGAATGCACTGGGTTTGGGGTGGAGGGGAAGGGGTTTCTCTCGGGTGCCTTCCCCAGAGCAGAGGGAGCACATTGCACTGCTTTTCAACGCAAAGGTGAAGGCAGCTACAAGCATGGATGGCTTCATGAGAGAATTAGATGCACATATGGAGCAGAAGTCCATCAGTGGCTATCAGAAGGAAGGGAGGGGCCAGGAAGGTAGGAACTCTCAGGCTGGGGCAAGGGATGCCCTGTATTCTCGGTGATTGGGGGGGGGGCAACCGTGGGAGGGCTTCTAGTGTCCTGGCTCCACTGCTGGACCTCCTGATGGCACCTGGTATTTTTGGACACTGTGTGACAGAGTATTGGACTGGATGGCTCATTGGCCTGATCCATCTCTCTCTCTCTCTTATGTTCTTATAAGAGGGAATTAGATAAGCATATGGAGCAGAGGTCCAGCAGTGGCTCTTAGCCACAAGGTCTAGATAGGAACTCTCGGTCTGGGGCAAGGGATGCCCTGTATTCTCAGTGCTTGGGGGGGGGAACAGTGGGAGGGCTTCTAGTGTCCTGGCCCCACTGCTGGACCTCCTGATGGCCCCTGGTATTTTTGGCCCCTGTGTGACACAGAGTGTTGGACTAGATGGGCCACTGGCCTGATCCAGCCTGGGCTTCTCTTATGTTCTTATGTTAATCCTTTCCAGGGGAGGGCTTCCGTTTTGTTGCATTTCTACTTCGTGACGGGTCAGAGAGTCCTCGTTTTAATGGTCAGACCCCAGCTGAGATGGAAGAGCTCTACCCGAGGCTCTGGAGAGCCGCTGCCGGGCGGAGTGGACCAGACCGACTCTGATGGACCAAGGGCCTGACTCGGTAGGAAGCGGCTCAACCGCCTCTCTCCTTCGCACCGGCGAGGGTGTGTGAAGGCGGGGCCAGCTGCTCCCCAAAGGACACACGACGACTCCCCTTTCAAAGGCAATCAGACCCCCCCCCTCCATAGAACAATGCCACAATTAAGGTCTCAAGACAGGTTGTAGGATCAGGGGGAGGCGGGTTTAGAAAGAGAAAGGAGGTCTTTATACCCAGCGCAGCTGTCGGGTGGGTGAGTAGGTGGGGGCTCACCGACGCCCCCTTCCACCCCCCCCCTTTCCTCACCCTTGCAACAGACCTGCCTCCAGCGCTCCCTCTAAGCCGTGGAGTCTTGCGAGCAAAAATCCTACTTTCTGAGCTCCTGGCATTAAAGCTGTGAGCGAGCGGTTTTGGCGACTGCCTCAATCCGTTTGCTCTGGAGCCCTCCTCCCGGAGCGGAGGCAGGAATCTGTGAGCCGGAGGCTAAAAAAACCGTGAGCTAGCTCACACCCACTCAGCTTAGAGGGAACACTGCCTGCCTCCCGACCCACGGCTAGAGCCCTTGCAATGGGGGGGGGGGATCGAGGGGTTCCCCTGGATCGGACCCGGGGGGCCACCTTTATTG
>NW_015176089.1:11756-12239 GCF_001447785.1 Gekko japonicus | reverse complement strand
GGTGGGTGGGATCGCGCCTCTGGAGTCTGAGACGCAAATGCCACAGCAACAGGTAACGGGAGAGGAGGAGGAGGGATCTCATCTTTCCCCTCTCGAGGAAGGGCGGCTTGGGATGTCTCCTACTCGGTTGGAGCCTAAGATGTGGCCGAGGAGACACCCGACTGAGGGTGCTGGGCGGGGGTGCCACTTGTCCATCAGAGGTGGGCCCTCCTCACCCTTCCTTTCCCCTTCGCACCAGGAATGAGTTGGTGGGGATCTCCCGGGGAACCGTGCATGGCCTCACGCCCATGAGAATCGATGCGTCGGCGCCTGCCTGGAGCTGGGTTCGAGTTCAGCTCCTCTCCGGGCAAAAGCGAGGTATAAATCTATCCGCTTCGTTGACCTTGGTGTGATATTCGGTTTGGGGGCCCTTCGGTGCCCTGAAGCCGGTGGGGGGTGAAGCTTGCTGGGCGGGGGGGGGGGGGGGGGCGGGGCAAAAAAGGG
>NW_015176089.1:6786-11736 GCF_001447785.1 Gekko japonicus | reverse complement strand
CTGTACTCCAGAAAACAAACAGGCCGGCGAGACCCCGGCGCGGCGGGACTCGAACCCTCCTCCCGCGAGCCGGACGCCGCCGGGCTGTCGCCTTCTCGCCCGGTCCCCCATCACCTGCTGGAAACGGCCCAGGTTGGACGCTACGGGAAAGTCCGCCGAAAATGAAGGACGGGCGCGAAAGTGTGGGAGGGGGGAGGGTATCCATTCCTCGGCCCCGATCCCGGTGACTCTTCCATCTCCCGCTGCAGCGTCATGCAATAAAGCTTCGCTTCCCCCCTCCCAGAAATATAGAGGGGGGGGTGAAGGCTGCTAGAACGGAATGCCCTGATATCCCCCCACCTTCCTCTTCCTCGCCCCCTTCCTCGCCTGCGGAATGAACATCCTTAACGGGGCGCGTAAGAAAGGCAGGAAGACTCAGTTTCGACCGTTGCTGACCGGGAGGCTACTCGGGAGTAAGCGACGAGGGGCGTCGGTGTAAGCGGCATCCGTAGTGGTGGCGGGGAAGGTGTTGATGAGAATTCTTTCACCTCCCTCCCCCACAAGTGCCAAAGAGCCATCCCAAGCAGGCCTACTCGGATGTAAGCCCCGTGTTCTACAAGGGGGACTTACTCTCGGGAAAGTGTTTCAAGCCCGGGCTGGAGAAGGGGGAAATGGGAAGAACTTCGCGGCCGGGAGGGATCCGAGAAAAAATCTCTCTCTCTCTCTCTCTCTCTCTCTTCCTAATAACTGGCCAGACAGTTCAAAAAAACACAGCGATGGACTGATTCCAACTCCTGGGCGGGAGGGGCTATGGGGGAAGACCTCAAACGCGCTTCCTCCCTCCCGGCAGAGGACCGCAGCCTCGGGTTTAAATCAACACCCACCGAGAGACTCCTCCCGCCACAGCCCCCCCCCCCCCGGCGGTCCCTCTACTTTCCCTCCGGTCGCTCCAAGCTCGCCCTCTTTGCGGTAAACCGGGCTCTGTGCGCGGAGCGGTGCAACTCCGAAGCTCCGTGGTCTGGGAAAGGGGTCGATTCTCCGTTCCTTGATTGCCAAATTCCCAATTCTCTCTCTCTCTCTCTCTCTCTCTCTCTGCAAATAACGTTCCAGGATCCCCAGAATAATACTGTTTCAAAAGCACGAAGTTCACATTCAAATAGACTTTTCTCCATGGAGGGATTCAGCGGTCGACCGCGACTGGACTCCAGAGACGCAATTTTTATATATATATGCAGGGTCCGTTCCAGATATCAGCGGACCTGTCCACATTAACCCCCCCCCCCCGCAATTCCGTCAGACCTAAAGAACAAGCCGTCCGCCTCCAGAATGAAATGATAAATAAATAAACAAGTAAACAATAAAACCAGAGTTCTTACCCTTTCCGAGTCTCCGCGGCTGTTATATCCCGCTCCCCAGTCGGGTCCAATTCCAAATGGAGGCCATCCAGAAATCCCGAAGTAAGAAAATCACCATTGGCGAAGCGGAGCGTCCGAGGATTGCGGCGGCGGCGGCAGGGCGGGGGAGGGGGAAATAATTCTTTCGCCTTTCCCTTCCGACCCTCTCTCTCTTAAAAAAAGAGAATAACTTTGCCCCCCTCCCCAAATGTAAAGTACCCACCCCAAATCCCCTTAGGTCTCTCAGAAAGGACCGGACAATTTTCTCTCTCTCTCAAAAAGGCTGAATGTGAAATATTAGAGGAATGATGGCAATTAATAAGAACAGACGCAGGAAATCCTTCGCGATGCCAAGGCGAGGAAACCTCCGAGCCCCACGCCGGAGACCCCAATGCAGTCGCCAAGCAGCCAGCCAGCCAGCCAGCGAGGGATTAGATCCACCAGGCGAAGCGGCGAGTCTTCTGGAGGGGGGGGGGAACCCAAACGGTCCAAGGGAGCTTTTCCTATTCTCTGCCCAACTGTGGCGAGCCGTCTGCTTCCCGGGGGAGTCGCACATCCATCCGCGGCCACCTTTCCCTTATTCCTCTTGGGGGTCCTCCTCTTCTTCGGCGTCTTCCCCTCGCCAGTTTCGGCTTCTCGGCGGCGGCTCTTCGTTCCCTCCTTTCCCTCGTTCTCTCGGGTTGTAACTAGACTCGGGTCTGTGTAGCCAGAGGCTGCATTAAGAATTACATCAGGCTTTTTATAAGCTTTCGAGCTAGCACATTAGAGAGAGAGAGTGAGGGGGGGGAGAGAGAGAGGGATAGGGAGGGAGGGGGGAAGAGGAGAGGGGAGAGAGCGAGAGAGCGAGAGCTCTGACTCTCAATACACACACAGCAAGCTTTGTAAAACAGACAGATCCGAGAATCGCCGGTCAAAACCAAAAAACAACGCTTCCAATCCCGCCTGCTTTTGGAATACAACGCTTCAGCCAGAGAAGAAGGATCCACGGGTCCTCCCTCCCCCCGGGGGCGAGAACTTTATTCTGGTGGAGACAGCAAGCGACTCTCGAGCAGCCCCCTCCCCTCGGACTGCCGATGGCGCATAAATCAAACACCCTCCAAAAAAAATCCACTTGTAACCACGGTGCGCCACCCGGGCCAGGTAAAAAACCCCAGGAAGATTACTGGCGGGAGGGGGAAAGACTGTGTGTGTGGGGGGGGGGGGGTGATCTGTGCAGCTGGAGGCAAGGGATGAGGGAGGGAGAGAGAGCCGGATTGGGGGCGGATCGAGGGAAGCGATGCAGTGGAGAGGCGGGCGGGGAATGGAGGCGAGGCTTGTGTGGGGGCGCGCTGGCACGGCGCGGGGCTCGCCTGCCCAGTGGCGTTTGGAGAGGATTGGGCACGGGAGGCGAGTCCCCACCCCCGACTGAACGCTGAAGGTCCTCTCCCCCAGCTAAAAGGGAGGGAGGGAGCCCCCTAGATGCCTAGAGAAGAAGGGATGGGGAGCTGATGGATTGCGCCGGGGCCATGGCTTTTGGAGAGGTTCGCCAGCGCGCAAGAGAACCTTCTGTTGGCGGCTGTGGCTCCCCCTTCCGCCTCTCCCCCCGCCCCCTTCCTCCGGGGAAAGCCAGTGACTGACTCCGAGCTCCGGAGCCGGCAGAGGATCGGAGACAGCGCCTCCTCCTCCTCCTCCTCCGGCGCAAGGCAGGGGCTCGGCGGCGGAAAGCTCGCCCTCTCCTATGGGCGCGCGCACAGCCTGGGCCCCCGGAGAAGCCGAGCCAACCTAGGCATCCGGGGGGAAGTCAGGCGCCTCCCCCCCCCCCCAGTTGCTAGGGTGCCGCGATCCAGGCACTCGTTGGGGAGTGCCGCTCTCGGCTATCCAATGAACGCGTCTGCGCTTTGCGCACGGGCTCCGCGAGGGCTCTCGCCGGAGTCCGTGGCAGCCGGATCCGCGACCATCTTAAGCCGAAGGCGCCTGGGAGTCTCGGCCCACGAAGCGTTTCTGGGGAACGGCCTTGTGGATCGCGGCCGCAGCCTTGTTCGGCGGACGTTTCCTCGGAGGTTAAGTCTCCGGGTGTTTAACGGAGCCTCCCTCCCCCCCCGGTAAGCGCGCATTGATTTGCGTTCCCGAACCGATAGCTGGATCAGCTGCAGCGCTCTGGCTTAATTTGGTGGCCAGAATGGTTACGGCGGAGAGACCGTGGAATTTGGAGCCCCAGTTGAATCCGGAGCGCTGGAGGGTCAGTTGCCTCCGGCCCAAATCCTCTCGGTGTTTTAACCGAGAAATAAACCTGCTGCCCCGGTTTACGTCTAAGCACCTGGCTTCGGTGCCTTCTTAAATAGCCCTGGGTGGATGGCGCCATCCAGGAGAGTCTCGTTGGGACCGCCCCGGGGGTTCAAGGCTCCACACCCCATAGATCAGATTGATAAATCAGGCGAGGGAACCTTTCGTCCCCCCCCCCCCCCGGCCCCATTGCCGTCGCCGGTGGCCATAACTTTTTAAAGAGTGCCTTAGGAGAGCTGGGGGAGCCGGAATGACCTCTGGTGTCTGATGTCCGAGTGGCAAGGCCGGTGTCAGGCGGAAGGCAAGGCTGCTCAGACATCAGACACGAGAGGCACCATTTCCCCCTTGGAATGGAAGACCAGCACCTTGGGGCTCAGGGAGGCTGGGGGACCTTTCGTGCCCCCCCCCCACAGCTGCCGCCGTTGCTGGTGGCGGCCATAACTTTTTAAAGAATGCCTTAGGAGAGCTGAAAGAGCCCTAATGACCTCTCACGTCTGATGTCAGACATCAGATGCGAGAGGCACAATTTGCCTCTAGGAGTGGAAGGCCACCACCCCGAGGCTTAGGGAGGCGGGGAACCTTTCGTGCACACACACACCCCACGGCCGCCGCCATTGCTGCTGCCGGCAGCCATAACTTTTTAAAGAGTGCTTTAGGAGAGCTGGGGGAGCTGGAATGACCTCTCGCATCTGATGTTCGAGCGGCAGGGCTGATGTCAGGCCCAAGGCAAGGCCGCTCAGACATCAGATCCGAAAGGCACCATTTTCCCCTTGGAGTGGAAGGCGGGGGAACCTTGCCGCTCCGACATCAGATGCGAGAGATCTGTCTTTCTGACTGCCTGTCTCCCTCCCTCACCCTTCTTCCTTCCTTCCTTCCTTCCTTCAATCCTTCCTTCCTTCCATCCTTCCTTCCTCTCTCTCTCTCAACTTATCTATCTATCTATCTATCTATCTATCTATCTATCCATCCGTCTGTCCATCCATCCATCCAATCCATCCATCCAATCCATCCAATCCATCCATCTATCTATCTATCTATCTATCTATCTATCTATCTATCTATCTATCTATCATCTATCTATCATCTATCTATCATCTATCTATCATCTATCTATCATCTATCTATCATCTATCTATCATCTATCTATCATCTATCTATCATCTATCTATCATCTATCTATCTATGTATCTATCTATCTATCTATCTATCTATCTACCTATCTAACCTAACCTATCTAACCTAACCTATCTAACCTATCTAACCTATCTAACCTATCTAATCTAACCTATCTAACCTAACCTATCTAACCTAACCT
>NW_015176089.1:3558-6682 GCF_001447785.1 Gekko japonicus | reverse complement strand
AATCCGGATAGCTTTCTTTCTCCCACCCACCCACCCACCCACCCTACCTTTCTAGGGCCCATTGTCTTCATCCACAACAAGCTGAGCTCCCTAGTGTGTGTGTGTGTGTGTGTGTGTATAATTACAAACCTTGTTTATCTCACTTTTGTGAGCTTGAGTTTCGAGAATCACTATAGCAACCTTAACTCTTCACGGATGTCATTCACCATCGAATGCCCGCAACTTGACTATTTGTAGAGTTCACAAAATGGTTAAGACCATCATCGGTGAGCCAGGAAGTTCCCCTCGGCCAAGTGTCGTCTCGGTAGCTTTAGGTAAGGCATCGTTTCTGGGCCTCAGCTCCCTTTTCACATCATGGACCATAACACTGGTGGCCAACCCTACAACGGTGGTTGAGTGAATGGATACGGAGAGCAGTTTTAGCATTCCAGGATAAGTAGTTTCACTGGCATCAAGATAGGGCCTTTTATCATGTCTTCTAGCAGCTGAAGAGAGTCCTCAAAAGGATATTGAGGGCTCGGAGGAGGAGGAGGAGAGGTTTTTTTATACCCCACTTCCAGATCAGGAAGAGGAAGAAGAAGAAGAAGAGGCGGAGGAGGAGGTTGGATTTGTACCCCGCCCTTCACTACCCAAAGGAGTCTCAAAGTGGTTTTCAATCACCTTCCCTTCCTCTCCCCACAACAGGCAGCATGTGAGGTAGGTGGGCCTGAGAGAGTTCTAAGAAAACAGGGACTGGCCCTGACTTCCGGTTGATGGCGGCACGCTAGCAGACTCACCTCCAGGACCTCCCGGGGGTGAAGCTGCGCTCCAGCAGAAGGAGGGGGTGCTCAGGATTGTCACCCCCCCCCCCAGGGGCCCAGCCGAAGGGTCTCTGGCCATGGGACTCAAGAGGTTGCCTCTTCGCCTGTGCGATGCCGGGAAATTGAGGCACCTCTCCATCCCGATGGTTCTTCATGCTGTGAGGCTGAATGGAACCAAGTGACGCTGACCGGGGCAAGCGCAGGAGATCAGGCAGTAGAAATGGAATTTAAACAAGGTCCGATGACCAACTATGAATGTGAGTCCAACTAAAGCGTGCTGATTAAAGTAAAAAAAAAAGCTCCCCATTCCATGGAACAGAAAGTGAGGCGAGCGGGGGAGGGACGCCTCCCATGTGCATGAACTTTTAAGCGAATCGGGGGGGGGAGCGGAAGAGAAAGCGGATAAAACTGTTGAGAAAGACTTAACAAGTTGAGTTTGAGTGTTTAAGCGGATATTCAGAGACTTTCAAAATACTTGCTAAAGTAAACAATCTGGAAAGATGGCGGGGAGGAGGACGGAGATAGAGAAACTTTTAAAAGTGAAAGAAACTGAGAGTCCAAGACCGGAAGGAACCAGAGAGCTGGCAAAGACATTGGCGGAATCCATGCGCCCCCTGCTGGATCAGATGAATAACCTCAAGGAGCCAATGTATCACCACTCAGCAAATACAGTTGAACGAGACTCTTAAAATGATGAATCAAACAGCTGAGAAGGTGAAGGAAGTGGACGCCACTGCCCAGAGGGTGAAGAAGAAAGTACAAAAACTGGAAAAGAAGCAAATCTCCACAGAAGATCAGCTGTTACAATTACAAATGGAAAAGGCTAATTTGATTCTTCGCTTCCAGGGCATTCCAGAGACTAAGGGAGAGAATCTGAAGGAAATGATGAGTGAAATACTGGCCCCAGTGACAGGTATGAAGGCAGAATCCTTGCTGAGCAATATGGATGTGGCCTATAGGTCATATTCTGGATACATAAAGAAAAACAATCTGCCTGGAGAAATAGTGATGAGATTCTTGAATCCTGAAAGCGGCATCTGGAGCACCCGTGAAAGTTGGAGATAATGCTATCAGAATTTTAAAAGACATTCCATTTGAAATAAGACTAAGGAGAAAGAAATACAAAGATTTAATTCTTTTTCTCCAGACAATTTCAATTGGATACAGATGGCTAGCTCCAGAAGGCGTAACCTTCAAAATTAAGGATAAAAAGGAAAAGATTGACTCTGTTCAGAGAGCACGGGAATTTTTGAGAGTCCAGATGGGAGAGCCAGAGGAGGAAGAAAAAGAAGGAATGGACAACAAGTCCAGTGGCGAGCTGGACTCGGGGTCTTCCGGAGAGGACTCTCTATCACAGAAAGGGGCAGCGGCCCCTAAAAGTTCTTATAAACTGCGGAAGACACTGGGCAAGGGAAAATGAAGGCTGAAGGACTCTGAATTGTGCCTCTGAAAATATGGAAACTAGATGCTTAGGGGTCTTCCTTGTTAACAATTAAATTTAAGATTGGAAAAAGATAATATTATATTTCACAATGGGACTAGCGTGATTAAGAGATGATGTGTGTTTAAGCTAACTGATTATCTCCTCTCTTGGGATTTTAGGTAGTAGTGGGTATCTTTTCATTATCTCTAAATGTAGTCCCTTTCCTTATTTCTGTTGTAGTTTGTAGTCTTAATAAAAATGTAATAAAAAATCCCCTCTGGGGGGCATAAAAAAAACAACAACAGGGACTGGCCCAACGCCACCCAGAAGGCTTCACGGGGAGGAACGGGGAATCAAAACCGATTCTCCAGATTAGATTCCATCGTTCACCACTACACCACGATGGCTCAGAAGAGCCCTCCTGGATCAGACCAGTGGTCCCTCTAGTCCGGGATCCTGTCTCACACACTGGCCAGCCAGTTCCTCTGGAGGCCCAACAACAAGGCACAGAGGCGGAGGCCTTCACGGTACGTAAGAAGAGCCCTGCTGGATCAGACCAATAGTCCATCTAGTCCAGCCTCCTGTCTCACACAGAGGCCAACCACTTCCTCTGGACGGCCAACCACAGGGCAGAGAGGCCGAGGCCTTCACAGAACATAAGAAGAGCCTGATCAGACCAATAGTCCATCTAGTCCAGCCTCCTGTCTCACACAGAGGCCAACCAGTTCCTCTGGACGGCCAACCACAGGGCAGAGAGGCCGAGGCCTTCACAGAACATAAGAAGAGCCCTGCTGGATCAAACCAATAGTTCGTCTAGTCCAGCCTCCTGTCTCACACAGAGGCCAACCAGTTCCTCTGGACGGCCAACCACAGGGCAGAGAGGCCGAGGCCTTCACAGAAC
>NW_015176089.1:1622-1831 GCF_001447785.1 Gekko japonicus | reverse complement strand
TTAAACACACACACACATCCAGAGACGCTGAAGTACACTTGCTAATTACAAGAGGAAAAGAAAGCCATCCAACAGGGGTACAGGAATGGCTGTTGAAAAGGCAGCCAAGAAATGCTGTTTTTTGCATTCCGGTCATGCGCCACATGGAGCTGAACTAATTGCCTGTTGCTCAAACACACGCGCATGCACCCCGAGTATTTCAGTCTCTA
>NW_015176089.1:0-1458 GCF_001447785.1 Gekko japonicus | reverse complement strand
AAAACACCTCCGGCCATGATGGAGCATGTCACCGACTGCCTAATTTATTTATTTAATTAACCATGGGGAGGGGGGTATGAGGGGAGATGGGGGGCTAGGCATGGGGTCCTTTGCCTATAGGGAAGACTATATGAAATGTCTTCATTCCCCTCCTCCCCGCAAAAGTATTCAAAGAAGTAGAATCATCGAATCACAGAGTTGGAAGGGGCCACAGAGGCCAGCTAGTCCAACCCCCTGCTCAGTGCAGGATCAGCCTAGAGCAGGGGTGTCGAACTCATTTGTTATGAGGGCTGGATCTGACATAAATGAGACCTTGTTGGGCCGGGCCACGTGTGTCATAAAATGTAATGCCAGGTAGCAAAGATATAAACTTTATAAAGGACACAAACACAAAGGGGTTTTTTTTTACATAAAATAAAAAAACATGCTTAAAACATTAGCACTTTTGCAATATTTTGTTTAACAGTGCCTGATAACTGACACCTCTTGCTCTGAATTATTGCATCGAAATGTCTGTGCTGTTGCAATCCTGAGTATGCTGTTCAGGGGTGTATCTGTAAACTGCAAACCTACGATAATGCAGCAGCAGCAGAACTGGAAGAAGAAGTCGAAGACAGCCAGTTCTACTGCGGGCCTGACAGAAGCCCTCCGGGGGCCTGATCCAGCCCCCGAGTCACAAGTTTGACACCCCTGGTCTAGAGCATCCCTGACAAGGGTTTGTCCAGCCGCTGCTTAAAGACTGCCAGGGAGGGGGACCTCACCACCTCCCCAAGCAGCTGATTCCACTGCTGCACAACTCTGACTGTAAACATGTTTTCCCTGAGATCCAGCCGGTACCTTCCCACCCTCAATTTAAACCCATTGTTGCCAGTCCTCTCCTCTGCTGCCAACAGGAACAGCTCCCTGCCCTCCTCTAAGTGACTAGAAAAGTAAAGTAAAGTAAAAGTAAATAAGTAAAGATGAGGGCTTGAATATGACTGGTGGGGGAGAGTCCGACAGATACCGTGGACCACCCAAAAGACAAAGTATGTTCTAGGTTGAATCAAGCCTGAACTCCTCTTTTATCACCTTCAAGAGGGGACTGGATAAGCATATGGAGCAGAGGTCCATCAGTGGCTGTTAGCCGCAAGGTATAGATGGAACACTCTATCTGGGGCAGTGATGCTTATTCTTGATGTTTGGGGGGCAATAGTGGGAGGGCTTCTGGAGTTCTGGCCTCGCTGGTGGACCTCCTGATGGCATCTGGGCTTTGGCCACAGAGTGCTGGACTGGATGGGCCATTGGTCTGATCCAACATGGCTTCTCTTATGACATCTATGCCCTGCGGGACCTAGTGCAGTTCTGGAGGGACTGTAAGACGGAGATGTTCCACCAGGCCCATGGCTGAGGACGGCAAAGGTTTCCATAGAGCCTGACTTCCTCCTCTCTCCTCCTCCCCCGCAGGGTAAGGACAAAATT
>NW_015176088.1:120886-122825 GCF_001447785.1 Gekko japonicus | reverse complement strand
ACACTGTTGTAACTGATCTTGTGCTGGTCTGATTTGATTTGATTTGGGTTTGAGATGTAGCAGGATATGTCCTGGGGGTGCTGGGTTATTGCCCTTGACAAGTGTTGCCTTTAACGTGATGGATAAGCTCAAGGGTGCTGCTGGCCAATGCTCCCTCTAAGCTGTGGAGTCCTGTGAGCAAAGATTCTAACTTTGTGAGCTGCTGGCATTAAAGTTGTGAGCGAGCGATTTGGCTACTCCATAAATTAGTTTGCTCCGGAGCCATCCTCCCGAGCTAAGACAAAAATGGGTGCGGTGGAGGCTAAAAGACTGTGAGCTGGCTCACACTGACTCAGCTTAGAGGGAACACTGGTGCTGGCTTATTGCAGGCCAGGGACAGAACCATCCCTCCCCAACTAAAGCCTGACTCTTGCTGCTTCCAGAGCAAAAGCGACCTCTTCCGGCTGCCAGAGAATATCTGCACCGGCTGCAATGCTCTTCAGGACATGGCCATAAGGACTCTGCTTGACCTACCCCTGACCAGAGAGCAGCTGACCGAGGCAATCAGGATGAGCCAGAAACCTGGTTGGAAGGGGACTGGATCTGGGACAAGTTCTGTGGAAGTCAAGCTGACAGAACCCACCCCCCACTTTTTGCAGCTGGGATTCATGAGGAATCCTGTGAGGGAAGGAGCTAAAAGATGGGGAAACAGACCAGCCCCAGTTACTCGATGGGAATCTGCCCTCCAAAGCAGCCGCTTCCTCCTGAGCAATGCTCCCTGTAAGCTGTGGAGTCTTGTGAGCAAAAACTCTACCTTGTGAGCTACTGACATTCAAGTGGTGAGCAAGCAATTTGGCAAATGCGTACATGTTTGCTCTGGAGCCATCCTTCCTGAGCTGAGACAAAAATCTGTGAGCTGGAGGCTAAAAACTGTGAGCTGGCTCACGCTAACTCAGCTTAGAGGGAACACTGCTCTGATCTTTGTGGTCCGGAGATCGGCTGTAATTCCAGGAGCTCTCTGGGTCCCGCCTGGAGGTTGACAACCCATGTTCAGACACCAAAACATTTGGTTCAAGTTGGAGGGCTTTGCAGACTCTCTTCCTGTTTTGGGGGCCACTGCCTCAGTGATTCTCTTTCCTCAGACTGCACAATCTCGTCACACTTTCTCCTTCCTCTTGCCAGCAAATCCTCGCCTCCCGTCAGTCTTGTGACACAGTCGTCTAGCGACCTGGACTCCAACTCTTTCATCACATCAAGATGCTGGGGCCAGGGTTGACTGCAGAGCGTGCAGCAAGGTAAGTTCCTGTGGAGACTGTGGCTCTCTCAAAGGTACTTGCAGGGTCTCTGGGACTGATTCTACCTGGTGCCTAGTTATGCTTGTGTAGGACAAGGGGGAAATGAATGGGATTTCGGAATGTGGATATTTCCTCTGACATGTTTATATGCTGGCAGCTGTCACTGTGCCTTCAAAGGTTTAATCATAATAGATCCAGATTTTGGTATGTAACCTAGAATCTTCTGATCAGAAAAATTCATAGCAGAACATGTATTTTGGTGTAGTGCTTAAGTGCGCGGACTCTAATCTGGGAGCACCGGGTTTGATTCCCCACTCCTCCACTTGCACCTGGCTGGATGTCCTCGGGCAAGCCATAGTTCTGATAAGAGCTGTTCTTGAAAAAAGAGAAGAAGAAGAAGAAGAAGAGATTGGATTTATACCCCACCCTTCACTTGGAGTCTCAGAGCGGCTTACAAACTCCTTTCCCTTCCCCTCCCCACAACAGACACCCTGGGAGGTGGGTGGGGCTGAGAGAGCTCTGACAGGAACTGCTCTTTTTCAAGGACAGCTGTGCCAGAGCTTGTGACTGACCCAAGGTCACATCAGCAGGTGCAAGTGGAGGAGTGGGGAATCAAACCCGGTTCTCCCAGATTAGAGTCCGCACACTTAACCACTACACCAAAT
>NW_015176088.1:120402-120534 GCF_001447785.1 Gekko japonicus | reverse complement strand
AGAAAAGACTAAGTACTACACGAAGATAGGGAAGGGAGGAGGGAGGGAAGGGAAGGGAAGGGGAGGAAAAATTGTAAGACGCTAAACAATATGGAATGTAAAAGTGTTGGATAAAACCAATACAAATTAATC
>NW_015176088.1:114537-118686 GCF_001447785.1 Gekko japonicus | reverse complement strand
AAAGTTAGAGTCCAACGGCACCTTGAAGACCAACAAAGTTTTATTCAAGGTATGAGCTTCCGTGTGCATGCACACAGACGAAGTGCAAATATTCAAGCTCACACCTTGAATATTTGTTGGTCTTCAAGGTGCCATTGGACTCTAACCTTGTTCTTTTTAACAGAGGTATAATGCTCGATAGTCAAACCCGATCAACAATACAGCCATACCAAAAAGGGCTAGAGATTATCTTTGGCTTGGCTAGGAACTAGCAGATTGTGGCAATAGACTGATATAACACTACAGTGATCTAGCAATTCCTGTTTTTTCAAAAAGCAACCCTCTGGGGTACGTGTGTGTGTGGGGGGGGTGTGTGTTTGTGGGTGTGTGTGGGGGGGGGGGGAAATGGTAGCCACTGGGGCTGACGCAAGGTAAATGGAGCCAATCTGGAGAGGCCTGCCAAAAATGTGCTTTGACTGCAATCTTTCCAAAAAATCATTCCAAAATGGCAAGTTTGGGATAGAACATAGGAAAGTGAGTGGGAAGACACTCATTAATAGATACTAATAAATCTTCAGGTTTGGCACCCCACGGTGGCTGTAAAGTCTGTTTGCCCTTGAGGATACGAGTAGCGACCCAACACGAGGAAGTCCTTGTTGGGGGCAGCTGTCAGGGACTCTCTCTGTCCCGCCAGCCAGCGGAGGGCAGTGGTGGGGGGGTTGGTTTTTAGCTAACCACAACAGTAATCCCAGTCTGCTTCTTTTCAGAGGCAGCCCTACCACTGAGCCGCAGCCCCTCCGCGTGTTAGAGTGTCGGACTGGGATCCGGGAGACCCAGGTTCGAATCCCCACACTGTCACTGAAGCCCACTGCGTGACCTTGGGCCAGTCACGCGCTGTCAGGCTAACCTACCTCACAGGGTTGTTGATCACAGGAGGCTAAAAGTGAAGGAGAATGGGATACGCTGTTTTGGCTCCCCATTGAGGAGGAAAGGCAGGGATAGAAACGGAAGCAAAGGCGGATCCAGAAACTTACTTGAACACCAGCTGGTGGAAGCATTCTCAGTGGTCCTCTTTCTCTTCTCTTCCATGCAGATGAGCCGGTGCTGGAAGAAACTGAGAAGGGGAACGCTGGTGGAGGACAACTCCCTTTCGCCAATCGCTGATCCTCCCTTCCCCTAAAGTTTAAAACCCACCACCTACACGCTAGAGCCAATTTCTTCTTCTTCTCATCAATATTATTCATTAGTATCATCATCCATCATAATCATTGATATTATTCATTGTTATATCATAATTATTATCACTATTGTTATTATTCATTATCACTGTTCATTATTATTATTCATTATTAGCACTATTCATTATTATTATTATCATTATCATGATTATTATTGTTACTGCTATTAAATGACCTTTTAAAATGTCTGTGTTGTCCTGGTGTTGCTTATTTCTATTCATTTCCTGTGGATTCAGGGGAAATGGTGGCTATGCTTGGAATTGGAGCCAAAAATCCTAAATATAAATACACATTGATGGGGTCTGAACTGGCAGAGACTGAGCAAGAGAGAGATCTCACTCGGCGTCTCAGGGTGACTTACAATCTCCTTCCCTTCCTCTCCCCACAAGAGACACCCTGTGAAATAAGTGGGGCTGAGAGAGCTCTGAGAGAACAGCTCTGAGAGAACTGTGACTGACCCAAGGTCACCCAGCAGGCTGCATGTGAAGAAGGGTTCTCCAGATTAGAGTCTGCCGCTCTTAACCACTACACCAACCTGGCTTAAAAATAATAATGAAGTGATGCTTGTGTATTAAATAGCTTTAAAGTGCAGTTTGTTTCTCTCTGTGGATGTCGATTGGTGTCTAGAGAAGGCCGGCGCCATCCTTGAGGTTTTGGGGTGAAAGGAAGGGAGCTCCCATCCTGGCTGTGATCAGATCTAGACATGCGTCACTTCCGCGAGGTCATGGCATCCTGCTTCCATTCGGATGAAGCGATGGGGTGAAATTTATTTGGATCTCAAACTCACTCTGCGGCCAATGCGAAAGGCTCTCGGCCCGGCCCAGAGATTTGGCCAAAGAGATGGGGGGGGGGGTTTTTGGCCCTTGTAAGAAAAATTCCCAGATCGGTTGCTTCAGATCTGCCACAGTCCCACCCAATGCTCCCTCTAAGCTGTGGTGTCTGGTGAACAAAAATCCTACTTTGTGAGCTGCCGGCATTAAAGTTGTGAGCGCGCGATTTGGCTACTGCATAAATCAGTTTGCTCTGGGGCCCTCCTTCCTGAGCTGAGGCAAAAAAGTGTGAGCTGAAGGCAAAAAAACTGAGCTAGCTCACACATAACTTAGCTTAGAGGGAACACTGGTCCTATCCTGCCCTGAAAGACTCTCCCTGTTGTCTGTCTCTAACATCCAAAATCCAGAAGCACATTAGCCCCACAGATGAAGGCTCTGTCGTGGAAAGCAGTGGTTGAGAGGTCTGTGTTCCTCCACAAACCTCCCCCAAATACTGTGAGAACCGTGTTGGAGCAAGACAAGGACCTGCCTCGTTCAGGGTCCTCCTGTGTCCCAGAGTGGCCAGGGGGATGCCTCCCGAAGGCCCACAATTTGCACAGGAAAGAAGATTGGATTTATACCCCGCCCTTCACTACCCAAAGGTGTCTCAGAGCGGCTTACAATCTCCTTTTCCTTCCCCTCCCCACCACAGACACCCTGTGAGGTAAAAGAAGAAGAAGAAGAGATTGGATCTATACCCCACACTTCACTACCCAAGGGAGTCTCAGAGCGGCTTACAAACTCCTCTCCCTCCCCCTCCCCACAACAGACACCCTGTGAGGTAAAAGAAGAAGAAGAAGAGATTGGATTTATACCCCGCCCTTCACTACCCAACGGTGTCTCAGAGCGGCTTACAGTCTCCTTTTCCTTCCCCTCCCCACAACAGACACCCTGTGAGGTAAAAGAAGAAGAAGAGATTGGGTTTATACCCCGCCCTTCACTACCCAAAGGAGTCTCAGAGCAGCTGACAAACCCCTTTCCCTTCCCCTCCAAGGTCATCCAGCCAGGTGCAAGTGGAGGAGTGGGGAATCAAACCCGGTGCTCCCAGATTAGAGTCCGCGCACTCAACCACCACACCAGACTGGCCCTGCCTCTTTTCCTTGCCCTCAGCCACAGATATTGGTGAGGGGCTGAGGCACAGTGGAAGAGCCCCTGCTTTCCATGCAGAAGGTCCCAGGTTCAATCCCCTGCTTCTCCAGTTGAAAGTACCAGGTGGTCGGGAAAGACGGGAAAGACGTCTGCCTGAGACCTTGGGGAGCCACTCCAGTCTGAGTAGTAGTGACCTTGATGAGCCAGTGGCCTGATTCAGTACAAGGCAGCTTCATGTGCATTCATGGGTCTATTCACTGCCTCTGTGCCTGGAGGCTCTGTTGAACTGTCCTAACAAACAGCAGAAAAGAGTGTGAGTCCAGTAGCAACTTAAAGATGAACAAAAATTGGTGGTAGGGTATGGGCTTCCATGAGTCACTGCTCACTTCGAATTTTGTTTGTCTTTGTAAGGTGCTACTGGGCTCTTACTCTTTTCTACTGCTACAGACTAACACGGCTACCCATCTGGTCGTGACTAACAATCAGTTTAGGCCAGCTGGGGGTGGAAAGCTCATTGAGTCCAGGGAATTAGAAGCTCTCAACACTGGAGGCATTTTCTCTGGCATGAGAGAAGGGAAAGAAGAAGAAGAGATTGGATTTAGATCCCGCCTTTCACTTGGAGTCTCAGAGCTGCTTACAAACTCCTTTCCCTTCCCCTTCCCACAACAGACACCCTGTGAGGTAGGTGGGGCTGAGAGAGCTCTGAGAGAAACTGCCCTTGAGAGAACAGCTCTGCCAGAGCTATGGCTTGCCCAAGGTCATCCAGCAGCTGCAAGTGGAGGAGTGGGGAATCAAACCTGTTTCTCCCAGATTAGAGTCTGCACACTTAACCACTACACCAAACTGGCTCTCAAGAATGTTCAGATTCCTTGAGGAATTTCAGACAGGCGATATATTCCGGTTCAGGAACGGTTCCCAAATGGTTTCTGGTTTGACTTTTCAGACAGAACCATTTTAGAACCAGTTCCCTACCGGAATATATTTGTACTTTCACACACAAACGCTTCTGTCCCGTTCAGGAAACGATGCTGAAC
>NW_015176088.1:107124-114143 GCF_001447785.1 Gekko japonicus | reverse complement strand
GGGGGAAAGCACTGCAGTCTGAAATGGCGAACTGCTTCAGATCCAGCTGTTTACTGGTAGGGGAAAGCCATGTGTGGAATGGCAGCCCTATACCGGTTTACTCCACGAGGGATCAAAAACGGCTTCAATCCGTCTTAAAAAGGGTAATGTGAAATTCCTCCTTGTCTCACAACTTTGGAGGGACTTTTAAAACAATAGACACTAACTAGGAGGACCTCCCATCCAGCTGGAACAAAGAGAGCGGGGCCCCAAACAAATTGAGTTTTTGTACCTCTATGGCACACGGATACCTCCCCCCTCTCCCACTCCCCTCCTGGAAGAAGGCTACTTTTAAGAGGGGGGGAAAGAACCCGCAGACATTACGTGGCAAAATGCTGGCTTCATTTATTTAATACTGACAGAAGATTTGCAAGATTCTACACAGCAAAACAATAACATTCATACTATACAGATATTTACAGGGAGTACACTGTACAAGACGGTTCCCGGTATAAAAAAATAAATATTAGCACTTTCGATATATACAGTATGTTACAATCTGAAGCAAGGGGGCTCTTTGTTAGGGGTCGCAAGGGGGTCTAAAGCTCAGTCCGTGATGACTGTCTGCTCACCCACGGAAGGTAAAACGAGGCATTTTTCAAAAAAAGTAATATCGGTCGCTGGCAATTTTAGGAATCAAAGAGGATCAAGGAAGAGAGATCCAGTGCCCACTCAGAGATCTGGTTTCTAGAGACCTGGGCCTGAAACCAGAATGCTAACACACATGTGGCATTTTCTCTCCAAAGGGCAGAATAAGGACAAGGTATGAGTAGTAATATACCATGACTGTATCCTCAAAAGATAAGGACCCCAAAGAAGAAGAAGAAGAAGAAGAGATTGGATTTATACCCCGCCCTTCACTACCCAAAGGAGTCTCAGAGCGGCTTACAAACTCCTTTCCCTTCCCCTCCCCACAACAGACACCCTGTGAGGTGGGTGGGGCTGAGAGAGCTCTTGACAGAAATGGCTCTTTTTCAAGGACAGCTGTGCCATATCTATGGCTTGCCCAAGGTCATCCAGCCAGCAGTAGAAGAAGAAGAGATTGGATTTATACCCCGCCCTTCACTCAGAGTCTCAGAGTGGCTTACAAGCACCTTTCCCTTCCCCTCCCCACAACAGACACCCCATGAGGTAGGTGGGGCTGAGAGAGCTCTTTCAAGGACTGTCCTTGAGAGAACAGCTCTGAGAGGACTTGTGACTGGCCCAAGGTCACACCAGCAGCTGCAAGTGGAGGAGTGGGGAATCGAACCTGGTTCTCCCAGATTAGAGTCCGCGCACTTAACCACTACACCAAACTGAGAAGAAGCAAACCACCCTGATGTATTATGCGAAAAAAGTCTCCAAAGACTAGAAATTTCTTTTTCCAATATTCAGTTTACTGGTCACTATGAGATACTACTAGAGAGTTTGTCAAATGGATTGATGTTGTATTTCAAACGCTACCCACTTTGATAAAGTTATACACGAGCCGAGATGTAATATGCATGGTTCGTTGGCGTTGGTGGCGTTTGAATGGCTTCCGGTAAACTGAATACTGGAAAAAGAAATGTCTAGTCTTTGGAGACTTTTTTCGCATACTACATCACGGTTGTTTGCCTTTTTTCCACTTCCATCCCGTGATCTCTCTCTTTGGTTTGCAAACTCCGGGTGGTGGCTGGGGATCTCCTGGGATTACAACTGATTTCCAGGCAACAGAGATCAGTTTACCTGGAGAAAATGGCTGCTTCGAAAGGCGGACCCACTGAAGTCCCTCCCCTCCCCAAACCCCGCCCTTTATTAGGCTCCACCCCCAAAAATCTCCAGGTATTTCCAGACCCAGAGATGGCAACCCTGCCCTGTGTAGATCTATGGCGCAGCCTCACTTGGAATACTGTGAGCAGTTCTGGTCACCACATCCCAAGAGGGACAAACTGCATCGCTGGAAACACTACAGGAGAGGCCAGTCAAGATAATCGAGGGGTTGGAGCACCTTTCGTGGAAGGAAAGGCTGAACGGTCTGGGACTTCCAGTTTAGAAAAGAAATCACTAAGGGGGAACATGATCAATGCTCCCTCTAAGCTGGGGAGTCCCGTGAGCAAAGATTCTACGTTCTGCACAACTGGCATTAAAGTTGTGAGCGTGATTTGGCGACTGCGTAAATTAGTTTGCTCTGGAGCCATTTTTCCTGAGCTAAGACAAAAATGAGTGAGCTGGAGGCTAAAAAACGATGAGCTAGCTCACACTAACTCAGCTCAGAGGTGTGATAGAAGTTTATAAAATTAGGTACCGGGTAGAGAGAGTGAGCAGTGAGAACTTTCTCTCTCTCTCCTTAGAACTCAAAGGCTTCCAATGAAGTTAATGGGCTGCAGATCAGGACAAACCGGAGGAAATAGTTCTTTACTAAATGAATGATGAGGAATTCACTGCCAGGGGATGGTAGAGATGACCACAAGCATAGGCAGCTTTAAAAGGGGATTAGACAGATTCAGCAAGGATGGATCAATCCGTGGCTACTGGCCATGGGGACTAAAGGATACCTCTGAATTCAGAGGCAGCAAACCCTTGAATCCCAGTGCCCGGAGGCAACATCAGGGGAAGGCCTCAGCCTCTCTGCCCTGTTGTTGGACCTCCAGAGGAACTGGTTGGCTACTGTGTGAGACAGGATGCTGGACTAGATGGACCCTCACTGGTCTGATCCAACAAGGCTCTTATGTGAGAACAGTTCACCTGTTTAACCATCTGGTGGCAGTGACAACGCAGAGTTTCATCTGTGCTGGATGCTTCCATGACCTGGAGTTACAGAAATCCAGATTGCCTCTGAATACGGAGGGTCTAATGATTCAAAGCCACTGACAGTCTCCTAGGAGACTCGCCATCCCGCCTCCTCCCTGAGGCTTGAGGTTTTCTGGGGGCAAGGCGGGAGAAAAACAGGGAGTCCCCCCCCCCAGCAGTTCAGTGACACCCACAGCTCCCAGCCACCATGTCGTCGTACTGCTTCAAGACCACATTTTCGTCATCATCGAAATAGAGCAGATTGATGGAGAAGAGCTTATCGGGCACACAGCAGGGTCCGCTGACGTCTTGGCTCAGCTTCAGCGCATTAATGATGGACTGCACGGTGGCGTGGTTGGTGGGCCGCATGTTCTCCCCCAGGGGGAAGGGGCAGGAACCCTTGCAGTGGAAGGCGTTGTACCCGCGGGGAGAGATGATCCAGCCGGACCAGCCGATTTCCTCAAAGTCTACCAAAAGCGGGTGTATCTGGCAAGGCAGCTGCTGCTCGCTTGCTGAGCGTGGGGTCCGTGTCCTGTTGGTTTGAGGGCTTCTTACCTCCTCTGGAAGGACTGGGTTCTGCAGGGCCAAATCTAAGGGAGGGAAAGATAAGAGAGGCATTAAGATCAGAGTTTCATTAAGAGTTGTGTGTGTGTGTGTGGGGGGGTATTTCTGAATTTCCTGCATTGCGCAGAGGGTTGGACTAGATGATCCTGGAGATCCCCTTCCAGCTCTATGATTCTATGAAAAGTGAAGGCTGTGACCCAGCAAGGGAGTTTTTAGCCCGGCAAGCTGTTAATGCTCAGACACTGCAACCAGTGCTCCCTCTAAGCTGCGGAGTCTCGTGAGCAAAAATTCTACTTTGTGAGCTACTGGCATTAAAGTTGTGAGCGAGCGATTTGGCTACTGCATAAATCATAAGAACATAAGAGAAGCCAATATTGGATCAGGCCAATGGCCCATCTAGTCCAACACTCTGTCATACAGTGGCCAAAAATAACCAGGTGCCCTCAGGAGGTCCAGCAGTGGGGCCAGGACACCAGAAGCCCCCCACACTGTTGCCCCCCCACCCTGCCCAAGCACCAAGAATACAGAGCATCCCTTGCCCCAGCCTGAGAGTTCCTATGGACCTTTGCTCCATACGTTTATCCAATTCCCTCTTGAAGCTGTCCATGCTTGTAGCTGCCACCACTTCCTGTGGCAGTGAATTCCATGTGTTAATCACTCTTTGGGTGAAGAAGGACTCCCTTTTATCCGTTCTAACCTGACTGCTCAGCAATTTCATTGAGTGCCCACAAGTTCTTGTATTGTGAGAAAGGGAGAAAAGGACTTCTTTCTCTACCTGCTCTATCCCATGCATCATCTTATAAACCTCGAACATCTCACCCCTCAGCCGTCGTTTCTCCAAGCTAAAGAGCCCCAAGAGATCAGCTCCCCTGGAGAAAATGGCTGCTTTGGAGGGTGGACTCTTTGACACTGTACTCCGCTGAGGTCCCTGTCCTCCCCGGGCTCCACCCCCAAATCGCCAGGAATTTCCTAGCCTGGAACCAGATCCAGAAGGCCAACAAAGGTTTCTGCGTTGTCCTCAAACCTTAAACTTTAAGAACATAAGCGAAGCCAATGTTGGATCCGGCCAGTGGCCCATCCAGTCCAACACTCTGTCACACAGTGGCCAGAAATACCAGGTGCCATCAGGAGGTCCAGCAGCGGGGCCGGGACACTAGAAGCCCTCCCACTCTTGCCCCCTCCAACATAAGAGAAGCCAATGTTAGATCAGGCCAATGGCCCATCCAGTCCAACACTCTGTATCACACAGTGGCCAAAAACACCAGGTGCCACCAGGAGGTCCAGCAGTGGGGCCAGGACACTAGAAGTCGTCCCACTGTTGCCCCCTCCCCCCAAGCACCAAGAAGACAGAGCATCACTTGCCCCAGACTGAGAGCCCCTATCTATACCTTGTGGCTAACAGCCACGGATGGACCTCTGCTCCGTATGCTTATCTAATTCCCTCTTGAAGCCATCCATGCTTGTAGCCGCCACCACCTCCTGTAGCAGTGAATTCCATTAATCACTCTTTGGGTGAAGAAGGACTTCCTTTTATCTGTTCTAACCTGACTGCTCAGCAATTTCATAGAGTGCCCACGAGTTCTTGTCTTGTGAGAAAGGGAGAAAAGGACTTTTTTCTCTACCTGCTCTATCCCATGCATCATCTTGTAAACCTCGATCCCCTCGGTCGTCCCCAAGCGCTTTAACCTTCCTTCATAGGGAAAGTGTTCCAACCCTTTTTTCATTCTAGTTGCCCTTTTCTGCATTTTTTCCAATGCCATAATATCCTTTCTGAGGTGTGGTGACCAGAACTGCACAGCACACAGTACTCCAAATGAGGTCGCACCATCGATTTATACAGGGGCATTATGACAAATCTCAGATTGTGTTCTTGGTGGCAGGAAAATCTCCTGTCCTTCCCTCTGTGGCCCATAGTGAGGATGTACATTAATACCACGTTCCACGTAATGTCTCGTTTTTCACATTCTCCCCAGTATCTTAATTTGCAATTTCCTTTTAGAATAACATTGCAATTCTGTATTCACTCCAGAGCTGAAAACAGGCATCTTCCATTTTGCTGTTCACAGATTATGCCTGATGACAGATGGCCAAAGGCACCCCCCTCTCACCTGAAAAAGGGTTTGTGGGCAACGCAACTCCTCTCCGCCCATCATCAGTAAACAAAACCAGCATCGGTTTCTTGCTCTCGTGGTGATCTCGTCCGGAAGCGAACTGCACAGCAGTGGGCTCCAGCAGTGCTCCACCGAGGCCTTGCACGGTCACCAGCAAGCCCTGGTTACTGCTCTCCTCTTCTGTCCAGTCGCGAACCTGGAATGCCACACGAAGTTGGTGATGTTTGTACCTATTTATCTACTTGCAATTTCTTGCTTTCGAACTGCTAGGTTGGCAGGAGCTGGAACTAGAGACGGGAGCTCACTCCGCCATGCGGCACACTCGGGTCTCGAACTGCTGAACTACTGACCTTCCACAGCCTGCAGTTCAGCATCTTAACCACTTGAGCCACCGCACTTGAGCCACTTGTGTTAAACATACTTGCAATTTCTTGTGGAATCTTTGTCATATTTTAGAATATTCATATTCATTTAAGTGTGATTGTTATGATCCTTTATTTCAATTAGACTGCAGTTTCATGCATCGATGACTAGTATTTTTTTGTCTCTGGGGAGTTATCCTTGCATCTTGCAAAGAAGGCTGGGTGCCGATGGTGAACCAATCAACTCACCGCTTGTGTGATGCTGAAGACTTCCCAGCCAGACCCCTGCACAGCCAGTAATCTGGCAGACAGCAGTTTCTTTCCCTCTGGAGAATCCGGGTTGTTCTGGTCCAGGACTTGGTACACGCTAACCTGGAGGGGGAATGAATCCAGAGTTAAGTAACTGACATTCCAAACGGGCCATTACTGTGGTACTTTGAAAAATTGAGGTCTGGAATCCGTCTGGAAGTGCCTTCAAACTCTTTTTCTTGAATCCAAAGGGTGGGGGTGGGGAAGGCACTCCGCGCATGCTCAGTCACTCCTGTTTCCTTGATCATATCATATCATATCATATTCATTTAAAACAGTTGATTTGGGCCTAGTGTTGCCAGGTTCCCCCCACCCCACCCCCCCGGCCATCAGCAGGGCATGGGAGATATGAAGTTGCCAGATCCAGCTTGGGGAACTCCTGGAGATTTGGGGATGAAGGCTGGGGAGGACAGGACCTCAGTACAGTGGGGTACAGTGCCCTAGGATCCACCCTACAAAGCATCCATTTTTTCCAGGGGAACTGATGTATGTACTCTGGAGATGAGCTGTAATTCTGGGAACATCTGAAGGTAGGAGGAGGAAGAGGAGGAGAGATTGGATTTATACCCTGCCCTTCACTCGGAGTCTCAGAGCAGCTTACAGTCTCCTTTCCCTTCCCCTCCCCACAACAGACACCCTGTGAGGTCGGCGGGGCTGAGCAAGCTCTTTCAAGTACTATTCTTGAGAGGACAGCTCTGAGAGAACTTGTGACTGACCCGAGGTCACGCCAGCAGCTGCATATGCAGGAGTGGGGAATGCAACCCGGTTCTCCCAAATTAGCTATTTGGGCCTCACTGACAGAAGGCAGATTTTTCAGCATACTTGGGGGACCGTCCAGGTTTGCAGAAGAACCTGAAGACTGAAGGTGGATGGAGGGTGGGTC
>NW_015176088.1:100046-107045 GCF_001447785.1 Gekko japonicus | reverse complement strand
CCCGTTCAGGCTCCCCTGGACTGTTTTGGATTGCTAGCTATTGGGGGGGGGGGGAATGTGCAGATCTGTCCTCGCAGTGGAGGGAGAGCTTGTACCTAAATAAAACTTGGTCTTAAAGGTGCCACTGGACTGTTTTGGATTGCTATCTATGGGAGGGCTCTGCAACTTACCTGACTGCTTCTTGCTCTGACTGAGGGCTGCTGGGAGCAGGGGGTGGGGCTTGTTGCATGTGCCCACCCCCTGGGCTCTTTACTGCCGGAGCTCTGCTCCTGTGCGCTCCCGCAGGAAATGACCGCTGGCTGCCACCATAGCAAACCTGGGGCCCAGTTGCGTATGGGGGAGCCACTGCTGTCGAGGAAGCTAAGCTGGGTCTGGCAGGCGCTTAGGGGGCTGCTGGGGTCAAGCAGGCTGGGGGCAGCCGCTGCCATTGAGGTGGTGAAGTTGTGGTTTGGGGAGGGGGGCTGAAGAATCCTGCAGAGTATGCGCCCGAGCTGGGGTCTGCCCGGTTGTCCCCTTGGAGGAAATGGCAACATCAGATGGCAGACTGTATGGTATTATAGCTTGCTGAGGTCCCTCACCTCCCCAAAACGAGGGTATGGGGGGGGCTTGGGTTGCCAGCCTCCAGGCTGGGAAGCACCTAGAGAATTGGGGTGGAGCCTAGGGAGGAAAGGAACTTAAAGGAGGAGGAGGAGATTGGATTCATACCCCTTGCCCTTCACTACCCGAAGGAGTCTCAGAGTGGCTGACAATCTCCTTCCCCTTCCCCTCCTCACAACAGGCACCCTGTCAGGTAGGCGGGGCTGGGAGAGCTCTTTTGTGAGTTGCCCTTGCAAGAACAGCTCTGAGAGAACTACGGCTTGCCCAAGGTCATCCAGCAGCTGCGAGTAGAGGAGTGAGGAATCAAACCTGGTTCTCCCAGATTAGAGTCCGAGCACTTAACCACGACACCAAACTGGTGTATGACGGGGTACAGTGCCATGGAGTCGACCCTCCAAAGCATCCATTTTCTCCAGGGGGAACTGACCTCTTTAGTCCGGAGATGAGCCGTAATTCTAGGGGATCCCCAGGTCAGTGTTCCCTCTAAGCTGAGTTAGTGTGAGCTAGCTCACAGTTTTTTAGCCTCCGGCTCACACCTTTTTTTGTCTTAGCTCAGGAAGGATGGGGCTCCAGAGCAAACATTGATGCAGCCGCCAAATCACCTGCTCATAACTTTAACGCCAGTAGCTCAGAAAGTAGATTTTTTTTGCTCACAGGACTCCACAGCTTGGAGGGAGCATTGCCCCAGGTCCCACCTGGGGGTTGGCATCCCTAAAGATATGTAACTAGAACAAGAGCTGTTTCTTTCCCTTCTTGGCCCTGCCCGGCCTCCACCTCTCTGCCCTCCCTCTGTAGCCTCCAATTTGAGACTGTGAGCTCCTGAAGACAGAGACCTGTTGTAAGTTTGGCACAGCATGAATGGGCTTCCTTTGAAGCTGGGCTCAGTCAAGGAACCCTTTCGCAAGGCCAAGGGCCTAGACCTCATGGAGGCGGGGGGGGGAGGCAAGTGTTTTACCTGGCAGAAGTGATGCCTCCTGAGGGGCCCGTCGCCCATCCTGGCCCGCAACTTGAACAGGTGTAGTTCGGCCGTCAGCACACGCTCATTCTTGGCTACGCTGGACAGGATGAACAGGAAATGCATCTGGCGGCTGTGGACTGTAAGGCAAGGCCGTGGTGGTTATTGATGTGGTTATTGACGTTTTCATGGCACTTTTTGGCATACAGATTCTTTTAGCCTCCTGACAGCCCTGCGAGGTAGGCCAGCTGGAGCCAGTTGAGTTGTCCCGGATCACCGTGTGAGCTTCACAGCTGCGTGGTGTGGAGAGACTGACCCAAGACTGTCTGTTTATTTATATCCCGCCTTTCTCCCCAATAGTGACCCGAAGCGGCTTACATCGTTCTCCTTTCCCTCAAATATTTTTTGCCCTCACAACAACCCTGTGAGGTAGGTCAGGCTGAGAGTGTGTGACTGGCCCATGGTAACTCAGCAAGCTTCTATGGCAGAGTGGGGATCTGAACCTGTGTTTAATCCCGCTGATTCTTCAGGGAGTCCAGGAGGGTGTATGTGGATTCCCAGCTAAGTAAAAACTACCTTGTGGAGAGAAAAGTTTTAATTTCCTGATTGCACCTTTTAATTTCCCGATTACACCTCCATCTACTTCCAGGCCCAGAGCCCATCCCACGACAGATACAATAGGATTACACAGTGTATGTATACAAGGAAACAGTGATCTGTGTGAAAAAGACGCTAACACTGGTTCAATAAGGACTAAAGCACTGATACAAATACAGTCATATAAGCCCATAAGCACAATCGAGTCCAATCTTAAAGTAGGAAAGTTTCCTCTTGAGATGAAGAATGATAAGCAAAGAATCTGGATGTTAAGAACTCCGTCTCGAAGAACTTCCTCAGTAACTGATAAACAATATACCTTCAAATAGCTTAAATACCATTGGCCCTAGTAGACAGAATTGGCATTCCAAATTATGGACTATGTACACAATGGCAAAAATAACACATAATATTAATAATACATATACACCCTCTTCGAAGTCTGATTTTGTTTCTGTTTGGTTTCCTATCTTAGAACATTTATCTCAACAAGAGGAAATACCGACTATAATTGATAAGTTACACGTCTGGTAATATGTTCTCTGTTTATCTCCATTTGTGAGCATATGTTTTACATAACGTAATGCAATTTGTCCTGCCTGCTATGTTTTCTATGGTTTTTTTTTTGGAAAGTTCAATTAAACATTGTTTTAAAAAAATAAAAATAAAACGAGGGCGAGAGGCATTCTAAAGCAGCATCCTCCAGCCACAGAATGAACTGGCAAACTTCAAAAAGGTATTATGCACTCTTGTGAGTTATAGCCAAACATCTCGTAATTGGGCAGTTATTGACAGGACATCTCAGGAAAAGCTCAAGGGTTTACAGCGCATTTCCTTCCATAATCACTGCCTCAGAGACTGGACTCGATTGTGCTTCTGTGCTTATAGGATTGTATTTGTATCAATGTTTTGGTCCTTACTGAACCAGCACTAGCGTCTTTTTCACACAGATCACTATTTCCTTAGATAAAATAGGACTGGTGGGAAATACCTGCAGATTTTGGGGGTGGAGCCCGGAGAAGGCAGCATTTGGGAAGGGGGGGGGGATCAGTGGGACATAATGCCACAGGAGCCCACCGTCCAAAGCAGCCGTTTTCTCCAGGGGGGAACAGATCTCTGTAGCCTAGAAATCAGTTGTAAAAGCGTGAGATCTCCAGGCCCCACCTGGAAGGTTGGAAACCCCGCAAGATAAAACGACTGGCGGCCGTTGGATCCCAGCCTTAATCCGCTCCTCCCAGACATTTTCACAGCCTGTCAGCCCAGGAAGGAGGCTGATACATCCGAAAGCCTTCTCAATCAACATCCCTCCCTCTGGGGCTTCTAGACTGCTCTGAGGCAGAAGCCCACAAGCTGGAAATTCACAGGTCTGAATCCATCCATCATTTATATATGCATATACATAGATAAACACATACACAAACTCTGGCTAGATCGGTCTCACGGCACAGACGTCTCCTGCACAAAGAACTGAAAATAGGATTTGAATTGGTTGCTTCCTTATGCAATCCAGAATTACAGCCTGAAATCAGACCTGAATCCCCTAAGAGACTTGAGGCTACTGGAAAGCACTGTTGGCTCAGAAACTAAGGTCTGATCCAGCAGTTCCAGTGTCCTGTCTTTGACTGTAGCAACCCAGATATCCCCTTGTTGAGTTTAGCATCAGCTCTTAGTTAATTGTTGAGTTTGGTATCAGCTCTTCCCCATGTTTCCTCCCATATAACTGATATTCAGAGTTTGAGATATACTGCCTCTGAATATGGAGGCTCAGCTTTTTTAGCCACTGGGAAACACACACACACAGGCCCACCAAGCCCCCCCTGCAACGGCTGCAAGGCACTGTTCCCAGTGCGTTCCCTTCTTGGATTCCGAGCCACAAATCTCCCTTAAGTCATCCTCAGGATCGAGCACCTTTTATTTTTACATATAAAAGACATGTGGTTATATAAACAACACGAGGCAGCACTCACAACAATGGAAATAAGAGATTGTATGGTGTCTTTGAAATTCACCACTCCAATACATCAGAAAGCGTGCCCATTGGTCTGTACATCTGTTGTTAGACTAAGCGCTGATCCCCATAAAACATGAATTTGAAACTCAGTGCAGTGTTCCAAATCCTTTTAAACTTATCTGATATACAGGAAGAGCTTCCAATAAATATACATCCTGGCAGCATTCATTCTAAACCGATTTCCTCCATCCTGTCCCCTGGATTCAATCTGTTACCCATTTCTAAATGTTTATTCTTGGGCAGGACCAGAATGTATATTTGACTTCCGGTTCTGATCTCTGGCAATGCCCACGAATATCAAATACGGGATTAGAGAGGCCCCTTCTCCAGACTGTTGCAGTACAATCTGAAAGACCCGGGTTCAAAACCTTACTCTGCTATGGAAGCTTGATGGGTGACCTTGGAACCCTCACTCCCAGCCTTTCTTACCTTACAGGGCTATTGTTGTGAGGATACAAATGGAAGGGGGGGGGAGATGCCGTAAGCTGTTCTGGATCCCCATTACAGTTGCCAATCAAGTGGGTCAAACAACAAATATGTACTGCAAAAACCTTATTTATAAGTTTAAGTGTTCTATATGTTCCATCTTATATTTATTTATTTATTTATTAGATGTATAAAGTGCATTGTGTATTATTCATAATATCCTAAAACAGGTATATATATTCATTACATGCAATATCAACAATAATAATCAGTTTGTACAATCTAATAGCTACCAGCCTATTTACATCCTTTTTACACAATCAACTGGTAGCCATTAGATTGTACAAACGGATTATTATTGTTGATATTGCATGTAATGAATATATACCTGTTTTAGAATATTATGAACAAGAACAGGGACCCGCGGGTGGGGGTGGGGGGCCTCTGCAGGGCTGGGCACGCAGGAGAGGCGTGCAGATTAGAGTCCGCGCACTTAACCACTACGCCAAACTGACTGGAACATATAGAACACTTTAACTTATAAATAAGGTTGTTGCAGTGTATATATTTGTTGTTTGGCTCTTCTAACACTGCAACTCGAGCTTCCAAACCTCCAGGTGGGGCCTGGAGAAACCCCCCCCCCCCAAATTATAACTCCACAGACTACAGAGATCAGCCCCCCTGGAGAAAATGGCTGCTTTAGAGGGTCAGCTCTGTGTAGGGTTGCCACCTCTGGGTTGGGAAATTCCTGGAGATTTGGAGAGGGGAGCAACCTCAGCATGGTATATTGGCACAGAGTTAGGGATGCCCTCCTCCAGGTGGGACCCACGCTCCATCTAAGCTGTGGAGTTGTGAGCAAAAATTCTACTTTGTGGGCTCCTGGCATTCAAGTTGTGAGCGAGCGATTTGTAGTCTGTGCTAGAGCCATCCTTCCTGAGCGGAGACAAAAATCTGTGAGATGGAGGCTTAAAAACTGTGAGCTGGCTCATATTAGCTCAGCTTAGAGGGAACGCTGGGTGGGACCTGGAGATCCCCTGGAATTACTGCTCATCTCCAGACTACAGAGATCAGTTTCCCTGGAGAAATGCTTTAACATTTTGATCTTGTCTAATTCTTGAAGCAAAAAAATGTCCATTGCAAGAATAAATAACCGTGGGAGAAAACGGCTGCTTTGGAGGGTGGACATTGTCGCGTGGCACCCCACTGAGGTCCTTGTCTCACCCGGCTTCCATCCCCACGTCTCCAGGAGATTCCCAACCTGAATCTGGCAACCCTCACACCCCATGCCCTGCCGGTGGCTAGGGTCCCTCTAAGCTGAGTCAGTGTGAGCTAGCTCACCTTTTTTTTAGCCTCCAGCTCACAGATTTTTGTCTTCGCTCAGGAAGGATGCAAACTGCTCTAACATTTGCAGGAAATATAAAACAAGTGTCGGAACATTCTATCATATGCGGTGGCGATGTACGAAAAAACAAAAATACTGGATATCTATCCGGAAAATAATACAGGAAATGGTTAAAGTGAAACTTGATTTAATGCCAGAAATATTTTTACTTAACATACTTCCAGAACACCTTAACTATAATGAAAAATACTTAATACTATATACAATAACTACAGCTAGGATACAATGGGCAAAATACTGGAAGCAAGATAATACTCCCAAACAAGACGAAATAATAGAGAAACTATTGGGCGCAGCTGAAATGGACAAATTGAGTTTAATGTTACGGGAGGGGAATGAAGAAATTTTTGTAAAACGATGGTCGGGAATGTATAAATGGTTAGAGAATGGATAAATGACTCTAAGATGTATGTATATAAATGAACTAAGGGGTATGTATGTAAGAAAACCAATAAATATAATTATTTTAAAAAAGGAAGGATGGCTCTAGCGCAAATTGATTTATGCAGCAGCCAAACCGCTCGCTCACAACTTTAATGCCTGGTAGCTCACAAAGTAGCATTTCTGCTCACAAGACCCCACATCTTAGAGGGAGCATCGCTGACAACCCTGCATAGAGTCCGCTCTCTAAAGCAGCCGGGGGAACTGATTTCTGCCACCTGGAGATCAGTTGTAATTCCAGGAGATCTCCAGGCTCCACCTGGAGGTTGGCAGCGCCAAATCCGTAGCATCATCTCACTTAGGCCCCCTCTCCAGACCCCACCCTCTCCAGACTCCATCCTCCGAATCTCCAGGGATTATCCAACCAGGAGCTGGCAACTTCCCATTGGTGAGCAAAGCAGGGTGTGTTAGCCGCTGTAGATTTTCCGGGTTGTGTGGCTGTCGTCTTGGCTTTGTAGGACCTGACGTTTCGCCAGCAGCTGTGACTGGACACAGAGAGTACTCCCTCTTTCTGTGTTTTACCTCTGAGGATGCCAGTCACAGCTGCTGGTGAAACGTCAGGTCCTACCC
>NW_015176088.1:94944-99525 GCF_001447785.1 Gekko japonicus | reverse complement strand
CAGAGTTCTCTCAGCCCCACCCACCTCACAGGGTGTCTGTTGTGGGGAGGGGAAGGGAAAGGAGTTTGTCACCCGCTCTGAGACTCCAAGTGAAGGGCGGAGTATAAATCCAATCTCTTCTCTTCTTCTTCTTCTTCTCAGAACTACGGCTTGCCCAAGGTCATCTAGCAGCTGCAAGTGGAGGAGTGGGGAATCAAACCCGGTTCTCCCAGATTAGAGTCCGCACACTTAACCACTACACCAAACTGTCTCCACTACACCAAACTGGTGTAGGATTTTCTCTGCTAGGCTCCCCCCCTCCCCCCCCTTTGAGCTGGCCAAGAAAACACCATTCGTATCCAGCCTGTCACCAGCTCTACGCCATCCCCGGCCGAGTGGCAATACTCACATTTGTCCAAAAAGCTGCGCACCGTGTTCCCTTCCAAGATATCGGGGTCCTTGGTGACCCCGTCGGCCCCGGCCACCGTGTTGTAGAGATCCACCATGTACTGAGGGGGCTGCTTGACTCCGTGAGGGGATGGGGGAATGTCCATGATGCCGAAGACTTGCAAGAGTCTCTTGAGGGCCTCCGCTCGCTGGTCTTCAGAGTCGCCCGCTGCCAGGTGGGCACGGGAGGGTCGGGCGGAGCAGGCTGGCACCCAGGCCAGGAAGAAACACAGGAGAAGCTGAGAAAGGGCCATGGCTCTGTTCCCTTTGGGCTCTTCCACACCGACTGGACTCTCCAGGCTTGGCAGCTACATTTATAGGCAAAACAGCACTGAAATGAGGGGAACCGAGTAGGCCTGAACTCCCCCCTCCCAAGGAAGATCAGGAAGGGTAAAGAGAGCTAATTGTGCTGCTAACTAGGTGCTAAATGGGTCCCATTAGGCCCAGTCCACAAGTTGGGGGGCCCTTTGTGTATTTACTCCCACCCTTCCCCATGGCAGAGAACCGGAGTACCTGGGGGTTGACAGGAAGGAGAGGGGGGACGTGGCAGGTGTCCACCCCCTCTCCTCCAACACACGCCACGTTCATTTGGTGGCCATGAATTGCAAAGAGCCCTGTTTGCCCTCCTCGGGAGGCTAACGGGCTTCTAATGCCGGGTCTAATGGGACAAACAGATGTGTTTGCAGAGGGGAACGAAGCGGTTTGAGACGAGCGGCAGGAGGCAGGGCAGCCCCCGGAGGAATCAACATCCAAGAAGCCCACTGGAGCACCGCCTACGCTGGAGGAGCGCAGCACGGATCCTCCGGCACCCCCGAAACGGCCAGATTACAATAACTCTTTTGCAGGACCCCCCCATCAAAGAATGCATTAGATATCGATATAAATAAGCTGAGGTTCCTCCGCTCCCCAAAACGCACCCTCCCTGGGTTCCACCCCCAAATATACAGGAACATCCAAGGCTGGAGTTGGTAACCTTATGTTGTGTGCAATGCTCCCTCTAAGCTATCTCCCTGGGTTCCACCCCCAAATATCCAGGAACATCCCAGGCTGGAGTTGGTAACCCTATGTTGTGTGTGTGAGGCAGAGTACAGAGAATGCCCCTGTCAGTTTGGCGTAGTGGTTAAGTGCGCGGACTCTAATCTGGGAGGACCGGGTTTGATTCCCCCACTCCTCCAATTGCACCTGCTGGATGACCTTGGGCAAGCTGTAGTTCTGTCAGAGCTGTCCTTGAAAAAGAGCAGTTTCTGTCAAGAGCTCTCTCAGCCCCACCTGCCTCACAGGGTGTCTGTTGTGGGGAGGGGAAGGGAAAGGAGTTTGTAAGATGCTCTGAGACACTTTTGGGTAGTGAAGGGCGGGGTATGAATCCAATCTCTTCTTCTTCTGTCAAGACGGGCCTCACTGTCTGAACTCTTCATAAGCATTTGTGTTGGATGTTTAAAAGCCCTTTGCCCAATGAATTGAGGGTGACGTTGGAAAAAATAAATAAAATCAAAATTAAATTCATCTAACCAAGCCATTGAGACATTGAAGCCCAAAAGCTGGGTATTTACTTGAGCTAATGACTCAGAATATGTACATGCTGCGAAGAAGAAGAAGAAGAAGAAGAAGAAGAAGAAGAAGAAGAAGAAGAAGAAGAAGAAGAAGAAGAAGAAGAAGAAGAATCTTTTGCATCATTGGAGTATAGCTATATCAGTAGATAGTACTATACATCAAATTGCCATTCTTTTAGCAGCGGCTAAACATGCTGTTGCACTACATTGGGAAAGTAAACAGAGACCAATTAAACAGAACTGGATTATGGAATACGTACAAAATGGCAAGACTTACAGAGAGTGTTAATGATTTTTATCCTCAAAGATCACAATCTAATTTTTCTGTGACGTGGTTTCCTATATTACAGTATTTGATAGAACAGAAAGAAATTCCTGATATTATAGATTTGTTACACTTATGGTGAGACAATTGATAGTGTGCCAATGATTGTTAAGATTAATAGCTGTATAAGATGTATACGACCTATGCGGTGATCTGTTATAGTTGGAATTGCATTTTTAAAAAATTGAGATTGATGTTTATGCAAACTTGATTGGAAATTTTTGTATTTACTGTTGAAAATAATAATAAATTAAAAAGGAGGAGGAGGAGGGGAGGGGTGTGTGTCCAGTAGCCCCTTAAAGACTAACGCAATTTGTGGTAGGGTATGAGTTTTCGTGAGTCACTGCTCACTTCATCAGATACCAGGGTTGCTACTCAGAGGCAAGCAATGGCAAACCACCTCGGAACATCTCTCGCCTTGAAAACCCTGCAGGGTTGCCACCTTATGGATGCCAGCCTCCAGGTGGGGCCTGGGGATCACCCTGAATTACAGCTCATCTCAAGACTACAGAGGTCATTTCCCCAGGAGAAAATGGCCGCCTTGGAAGTTGGACTGTACGGCACTGTACGCCACTGAGGTCCCTGTCCTCCCCAGGCTCCATCCTCAAATGTCCAGGTACTTCCCCACCTGGATCTGGTAATCTTATCCCCTCCGCCTTCCACCTCTGGTGGCCAGTGGAGACCTGGCACCCCTAGCCGCCGTAAGTCAGCTGCGACTTTAAAACCACCATCATGACCCATGGTGTAGTGGTTAAGTGCTCGGACTCTAATCTGGGAGAACCGGGTTTGATTCCCCACACCTCCACTTGCAGCTGCTGGATGACCTTGGGCAAGCCGTAGTTCTCCCAGAGCTGTTCTCTCATGAGCAGTCCTCGAAAGAGCTCTCTCAGCCCCACCTACCTCACAGGGTGTCTGTTGTGGGGAGGGGGAAGAGAAAGGAGTTTGTAAGCCGCTCTGAGACTGTGAGTGAAGGGGGGTGGGGTATAACTCCAAACTCTCTTCCTCTTCTTCTTGGATTAGGATTCTTTCCTTGTGAAAATCTTGTATCTTTGAGTAACTGCTTCTGAAACTTGATAGTGTTTGAAACGTCAAATGTTATATGATATCGGACTTGTAAATTCTGATAATTAATATTCAGTGAATGCTTTGTACATGGGGTTACTTTGTTGCTCTTAACCTCCAGCGAGCGGCTGGAGACCCGGCGGAATTACAACTGACCTCTAGACTCCAGAGACCTCTAGACTCCAACTCCCTTGGAGAACATGGCTGCCATGGACCTCTAGACTGACCTCTAGACTCCAGAGACCTCTAGACTCCAACTCCCTTGGAGAACATGGCTGCCATGGAAGGTGGATTCTAGGGCATTACGCCTCACTGAGATCCTTCCCCTTCCCAAACCCTGCCCACTCCAGGCCCCACCCCCAAGCCCCCAGGAACATCCCTACCTGGAGCTGGCAACCCTAACAGCAAATACTAGGGTTGCTAACCTCCAGGTGGGACCTGGAGATCTCCTGCTATGACAATAGACAATTCTCCAGACAATGGAGATCAGTTCCCCTGGAGAAAATGGCTGCTTTGGAGGGCGGACTCTGTGGCCTTGTGCCTTAAGGAGGCCACTCCCCTCCCCAAACGCCACCCTCTCCAGTCCCCACTCCCCAGATATTTCCCAAACCAGAGCTGGCAACTAGGCTTGACAAGCTCCCGCTGGGGGCAGGTAAATTCCCGTCCGGGAGGCCCGTTGCCTGCCGCCGGTGGATTGGGCCCCGTGGGGAACTCCACCCCCGGCCGGAGGGCGTCCCCAGCGTGATGATGTCACCCGGAGGCGACATCATCATGCTGGCCACGTTGTGGGGGGGACACTCTGTGAATCGAGGGAAAACTCTACGGTTTTCCCTCAAGTCACGGTGCCCCGCCCCCAACGTGGGCGACGCGATGACATCACTTCCGGTGATGTCATCGTGGCGCACGCAAGGCACACACACGGGGAGGCTCCCGACAGAGCCAGGAATCCCCCCGCTTTCCAGGTAAGTCGACTTTGCAACCCTGTTTGGGGCAGTGGTTAAGTGCGCGGACTCTAATCCGGGAGAACCGGGTGTGATTCCCCACTCCTCTTCCACTCGCACCTGGCTGGATGACCTTGGGCAGGCCGTGGTTCTGATAAGAGCTGTTCTTGAAAAAGAGCAGTTTCTGTCAAGAGCTCTCTCAGCCCCACCGACCTCACAGGGTGTCTGTTGTGGGGAGGGGGAGGGAAAGGAGTTTGTAAGCTGCTCTGAGACACCT
>NW_015176088.1:90432-92065 GCF_001447785.1 Gekko japonicus | reverse complement strand
GAAAGTGAATTCTGTCACTACTTCCACAACTTCCCCTTCTATTTGCCAAGGAGTGATGGGGCCGGATGCCATGATCTTAGTTTTTTTGATGTTGAGCTTCAAGCCCACTTTTGCGCTCTCCTCTTTCACTCTGAGCAAGAGTGATCCTGGGGGGGGGGGTTGTGGCCATTTTCTGCTCATGGAGCAGGGGTCACTGCGGGTGTGGGGGGAGGTAGTTGTGAATTCCCTGCACTGTGCAAGGGGTTGGACTAGATGACCCTGGAGGTCCCTTCCAACGCTACGATTCTATAATTTTCAATGTGTGAGTGCAGGTCAGCTGCAGCAGCATTTTTGTGGCTGGCCGGGCCTCCTCTGGCAGTCATTTTATTCCTGGGCCCACCATGCTGTGGCAAAATTCCAGTGGTGCCTGCAGGCTCAAAAAGGTTGGGGACCTCTGCTATATTCCATCCTCCTGGCACACCGATAAGGACAAGAGGACGGCAGTGCAGAAAAGGTAGCTTCCTTGGAGATCGGGGGATGGCCACATATCTTTCCCTCCCACACCCCAGCGGTGATTTCCCACTAGGTTATTCCAGGAGCCAGACCGGTTTCACTGTGAAGGCATCTGATCAGGTTCATGGTGGAACAGAAGTCCTGGCGATGTCACTCCCCCCTGCTTCCCCACCACTCAGAATGATCTAAGCCCATCAGGGACGAGAGAGGCCTCAGTTTTCCTGCCCCGTCTCATGTAATCTGAGCACACAGCCCACTTGTTCAGGAGGTTACGCTGCCTATGGACCTGGAGAAGAAAACCTGATCTGATCCTGCAGGGATGTTAAGAACATTAGAACATAAGAGAAGCCAAATGTTGGATCAGGCCAGTGGCCCATCCAGTCCAGCACTCTGTATCACACAGTGGCCAAAAATACCAGGGGCCATCAGGAGGTCCAGCAGTGAGGGTAGGACACCAGAAGCACTCGCACTGTTGGGGCCCCCCCCAAAGCACCAAGAATACAGAGCATCCCTTGCCCCAGACTGAGAGTTCCTATCTATACCTCGCGGCTAATAGCCCCTGATGGACCTCTGCTCCATATAAGAACATAAGAGAAGCCAATGTTGGATCAGGCCAGTGGCCCATCCAGTCCAACACTCTGTCACACAGAGGCCAAAAATACCAGGTGCCATCAGGAGGTCCATTAGTGGGGCCAGGACACCAGAAGCCCTCGCACTGTTGCCCCCCCAAGCACCAAGAATACAGAGCATCACCTGCCCCAGCCTGTGAGTTCTTATCTATACCTTGTGGCTAATAGCCCCTGATGGACCTCTGCTCCATATAAGAACATAAGAGAAGCCAATGTTGGATCAGGCCAATGGCCCATCCAGTCCAACACTCTGTGTCACACAGTGGCCAGAAATACCAGTGCCATCAGGAGGTCCATTAGTGAGGCCAGGACACTAGAAGCCCCCCCCCTGTTGCCCCCTCCCCCCAAGCACCAAGAAGACAGAGCATCCCTTGACCCAGACTGAGAGTTCCTATCTATAAAAGGTAAAGGTAAAGGTTCCCTTGCTCGAAAGCCAGTAAAATCCGACTCTAGGGTTGTGGTGCTCATCTCCGTTTCAAAGCCAAAGAGCCAGCGCTGTCCGAAGACATTTC
>NW_015176088.1:86538-89065 GCF_001447785.1 Gekko japonicus | reverse complement strand
CAGGAGGTCCATTAGTGGGGCCAGGACACTAGAAGCCCCTCCCCACTGTTGCCCCCTCCCCTCAAGCACCAAGAAGACAGAGCATCCCTTGCCCCAGACCAAGAGTTCCTATCTATACCTTGTGGCTAATAGCCCCTGATGGACCTCTGCTCCATATGCTTATCCATAAGAACATAAGAGAAGCCAATGTTGGATCAGGCCAATGGCCCATCCAGTCCAACGCTCTGTCACACAGTGGCCAAAAATACCAGGGGCCATCCATCAGGAGGTCCATTAGTGGGGCCAGGACACTAGAAGCCCCCCCCCACTGTTGCCCCCTCCCCCCAAGCACCAAGAAGACAGAGCATCCTTTGCCCCAGACCGAGAGTTCCTATCTATACCTTGTGGCTAATAGCCACGGATGGACTTCTGCTCCATATGCTTATGGACAAGCCCACCTACGTCCCATAATCGCCAAACAGAACCTCCATGTTCATGGGCAGTCTACCTCTGAATGCCTCCAGCTTGGGAGGGCATAGACCCAGGTAGCCCATCTTTGTGCCCTCCAATATCAATCAAGGGACAAATCCAGTACTGGATATCTACCCCATGGCATTGGGTGGGCAGGGTGGCTGGGAAGGAACCTAACTCCTCACAGTCTCTCTCCAGGTGCATTTCCGAATGTCACAGGTACTTGAGGCGGTGCCTTTCTATGGCGGTCTGTCGCTTGGGGTGGGGTGGGGGGAAGGAGTGACACCGGGAGAAAGATCAACGCCAAATACACAACCGGTCACAAACAATAGGGAAATGAAAAGGCAATGGCTGTGTGGGAGAGGTCGCTTCCCACTGTGTATGTGTGGGGGACGGGAGGAAGCTGAATTTCCAGAGTTCATATCCTTTCTCCAAAAAATGCAGATTTTTTTGGCACGCGCATTCGAAATGCATCTGGCCTCCCGAGTGGTGTTTGTGCTCCCTCTAAGCTGTGGAGTCTTGTGAGCAAAAATTCTACTTTGTGAACTGCTGGCACTAAAGTTGTGAGCGAGCAATTTGGCTCCTGCATACATTAGTCTGCTCTGGAGCCAACCTTCCTGAGCGGAGACGAAAATGTGTGAGCCGGAGGCTAAAACACTGTGAGCTAGCTCACATTAACTCAGCTTAGAGGGAACACTGTCTTCGGTAAATAGACTCCAATCAACTACACCTAATCAAGTGCGCCCTTTTGTATTTTCCAGAAGAAGAGGGGCTACTTTGGTGGTGGAAAGAGCTTATGGTGACTCCCTAGGTTTTTTTATAAGGCAAGAGAGGAATGGGGGTGGTTTGCCAGTAGGGTTGCCAGCCTCCAGGCGGGGCCTGGGGATCTCCCGCTTTTACAACCGATCTCCAGCTGACAGAGGATCTGCTCCCCTTGAGAAAATGGCCCCTTTGAAGGGTGGACTGTGGCATTGGGCCATGCTGAGGCCCCTCCCCTCCCCAAAGCCCACCTTCTCCTGGATCTAACCCCAAAGTCTCCAGGTATTATGCAACCCGGACCTGGCAACCGTATTTGCCAATGTCTTCCTCTGCATAGCGACGCTGGTATTCCTTGGGGGTCTCCCATTCAAATACTAACCAGCGTCAACCCAGTTTGGCTTCCAAGATCTGATGAGGCTAATTTGGGCCATTCAGGTCAGGGTGGGGGCCGCTTTATTCACTTCATCTTACACCCCACCTTTCTCCACAACGGTAACCCAAGCCAGTTGACACGGTTTTCCTCTCCTGCACTGTATCCTCAGAACAGTCAGCAGAGTTTCACTATAGAATGATGTGACTGTAGCAGCTTGCAACTTGATCATTACCTTTGATGGAGGGGACACACCTCCTTCTGACCAATGAAATCTCTGATACCCGGTTTGTTGACCCATTTAATTACATTTTAGGCTAAAATTACTCTAAAATTAGACTACTTATAAAATCTCATTCATTGTATTTTTATTTTTATATTTATTCAGAATAATTTGAAGAACTGACACGGCTATATTTATGGCCCAACATAAGCTAGTAGCATAACTAAAAGCATATAAGGTAACTTCAGCAAAAAACGTTCTATTATTATTGATGTTTTATTTCTTATACATTTGGTATGTAATAATCAGGCTATCGTCCCCCCTTCTTTTTGTCCTTTCAACAATTTCAGGAAACAACATCTGGTTTTTTATATATCTATATGTATATATCTATATCTATCTATCTATATATAGATATAGATATAGATGATAGATAGATAGATAGATAGATAGATAGATAGAGATAGATAGATAGATATAGATATATAGATAGATAGATGATAGATGATAGATGATAGATAGATGATAGATAGATAGATAGATAGATAGATAGATAGATGATAGATAGATAGATAGATAGATTGCTTACAGCTGCCAGTCCGCCAAGGCTTCCAACCCCCGACCCACCGCAGAGTTCCCAGAGCGTTCCCTGCGCATGCACAGGAAACACTCTTTTACTTTTGGGGGGATTTAAATATCCCCCCTATATTTTTTCAACTTTTTAG
>NW_015176088.1:78915-84491 GCF_001447785.1 Gekko japonicus | reverse complement strand
CAACTCCAGGTTGGGAAATTCCTGAAGATTTGGGGGCAGAGCCTGACAAGGCTGAAGTTTGGAGAGGAGGAGGAGGAGGAGAAGAAGAAGGAGAAGAAGAGGAGGAGGAGGACGAGAAGATTGGATTTATACCCCGCCCTTCACTTGGAGTCTCAGAGCAGCTTGCAATCTCCTTCCCTTCCTCTCCCCACAACAGACACCCTGTGAGGTAGGTGGGGCTGAGTGAGAGAACTACCCTTGAGAGAACAGCTCTGAAAGAACTTATGACTGACCCAAGGTCACACCAGCAGCTGCATGTGGAAGAGTGGGGAATCGAACCCGGTTCTCCCAGATTAGAGTCCGCACTCCTAACTCGGCAGAGATGTGATGCCATTGGAGTCCACCCTCCAATGCTGCCATTTTCTCCAAGGGACCTTATAGAGTTGCCAACCTCTAGGTGGCAACTGGAAATCTCCCACCGTTACAATTGATCTCCAGGCGGCCCGAATGCAGTTCTCCCGGAGAAAACGGCAACTTTGGAGGGTGGGATTTATGGCATCATACCCTGTCGAGGCCCCTCCTCTCCCCAAACCCTGCCCTCTCCAGGCGCCACCCCCCCAAATCTCCAGGTATTTTCCAGCCCAGATCTGGCAACCCTGGGAACTGATCTTAAATTTGGAGATCTGTTGTAATTCTGCGGAAACTCCAGGCCCCACCTGGACAGTGACAACACTTCACCCCCCCCCAGGTGCTCCTTCCACACACACACACACACACACCAGTCTGCATCATGTGGTCAGACCAGCTGTACATACATACCTCAGCAGGCAACGGTTCCCCGAGACACATTCCCCCAAGCACCGGCCAACATCGATTTCCTGTAAGATTTGCAAGACAAAGAGCAGGAAAAGAATGACTGGCGCTTCCCCACTGGGCAAAACAGCCAGAAATCCGAGGAAACCCCCTACTGGTTACCAGCTGTGGTCTGTGTGGTCCTTACTGGTCTCAGTTATAGAAACAACCAGGGACACGTTTCATATATAATGCAATAGATACTATATTGAAATTCTATACAAAGTGTAAATTAATTTTTAAAGTGCTTAATTCATACATTTATAAAATACCACCTATTAATTCATACATAAGAATCTCAAAGGAGCTGCGGTGGCTCAAGTCATTAAGACGCTGAACTGCAGGCTGTGGAAGGTTGGTAGTTCAGCAGTTCGAGACCCAAGTGCCGCATGACGGAGTGAGCTCCCATCTCTAGTTCCAGCTCCTGCCAACCTAGCCGTTCGAAAGCAAGAAATTGCAAGTAGATAAATAGGTACCACTTTGGTGGGAAGGTAACAGCGTTCTGTGCGCCTTAGCGTTTAGTCATGCCGGCCACATGACCACGGAAACGTCTTTGGACAGCGCTGGCTCTTCTGATTATCAAAGCTTATGTTCCGAATAGGAAACAATAACCTTCACATCAGGCTCCAATCCAGTCTGCTGCACGCTATGAAATGCTAGAATGCCTTTACCTAGGGGCCTTACTGGTCTAAGACAACTCCACATCCAAGCCGAACGGCTGGAAGACGGGCCGGCCCGCAATGTAAAGGCTAAACTTTTGAAAGGTATTATTTTGCCGCAATCCAGAAGAGGTAGCCGTGCTGGTCGGTTGCCACCTAGAGAGCTCAAGACCTTGCCGCACCTCGAAAGCCACAGATTGACTGTGGAACAACATTTGCTAACACCTTAGTAAAGGGAAAGGTTTCCCTTGCTTGAAAGCCGGTCGAATCCGACTCTAGGGATGCGGTGCTCATCTCCGTTTCCAAGCCGAAGAGCCAGCGCTGTCCAAAGACGTTCCCGCGGTCATGTGGCCGGCGTGACTAGACGCCCAGGCGCACGGAACGCTGTTACCTTCCCACCAAAGTGGTGCCTATTTATCTACTTGCACTTTCTTGCTTTTGAACTGCTAGGTTGGCAGGAGCTGGGGACGGAGACGGGAGCTCACTCCGTCACACGGGGCACTCGGGTCTCGGACTGCCGAGCTACCGACCTTCCGGTCTTGCAGCTCCGCATCTTAACCCCTTGAGCCACCGCAGCCCTTCACGGTAACACCTTAGAGACCAATAATCTATTTTTTCCGAGGGCAGAAGCTTTTATGAGTCAAAGCTCACTTCATCAGATATGAGCAGGGCTGAAGATCTATTTGCATTTATATCCAGGCCAGAAAGTGGGTGGGGAGTAGAAGGAAGAGCAAGTGGTAATCAGGATGCAGAGGCACAGGTATGGTGGCCAACCTCCAGGTGGCAGCTGGAGATCTCCTGGGATTGACCTCCAGGCAACATTGAGCAGTTGGAAGGTGGACTTTGCAGCATTCTATCCCACTGAAGTCCCTCTCCGCTCCCCAAAAACCCACCCTTCTCAGGCTCCACCCCCAAAATCTCCAGGTATTTCCCAGCTTGAAGCTGGCAACCCTAAAGTAAAATAAATCTGTGATTTAGCTTGCAGGCCAGAGAGACCCTTTCGTTGGATACTTTTCTGCAGGGCTTTTTTTTTTTAGAAAAAGCCCAGCAGGAACTCATTAGCATAATAGGCCACACCCAACAGCAGAAACACATTGGCATATTAGGCCACACCCCTGACAGCACAGCTCATTGGCATATTAGGCCACACCCCCATGTTACCAGAAGTGCGCTCATCCAGCCACATCCACCTTTTGCTTCTTATTCTGTTTACCTTGTTTGTTGTCAAAACCCAGGGCTTTTTTGGTAAAAGAAACTCCTTTGCATGTTAGGCCACACCCCTGACAGCACAGCTCATTAGCATATTAGGCCACACACCCCATGCCTTCCCTTGGCTTGCCCTCCCCAATCCTTCCAGGGGCCCCCCTGGCCCGCCCTCCTCAGAATTGCCTGGGGGTGTGTGTCGCTCTCCAGGCCTTCCCTCTGTAGCCACACACGCGCCGAGGTTTTTGGCTGTAGTGGGCGTGGCCAACTCTGAAGCCAGCCGGAACCCCATTCCTGTGCGTTCCTGCCCCCCAAATAGCCCTGGTTTTGTGTGTTCAGGACACACCCACCCCTAATCTCCACTGCGTACACCTGTCAAAATGGGTCCCCAAAAGGTTTCAGCCGGGGTAAAATGGTTAGGCTCTAAGATGCCACAGAGTTCTTTTCTTATTTTGCCGCATGGCCACTGGCTTTAAAGGGGGATTGGACGGATTGGCGAGGGAAGGTAGTCACACGGATCACTATTAGCCATGATAACAAAGTGGAACATCCACCTTCAGAGGTGATCTACGAGACGCAGGGATGCGAATGTTACGTTCATGCCCGGTCTGAGGGCTTCTCGTGAGGTATCGGGTTGGTCAATGTTTGAAACGGCATGCTGGACCACACGGACTTCTGGAGTGTCTATCTAGTGGGAGTCTTCTCGTGTCCATCACCGCATTCTACAGACATGGAGAATCAAAATACTCCTTCATTTGGAGTACTGTGTACAGTTCTGGTCACCACACCTCAAAAAGGACATTATAGCGTTGGGAAAAGTGTGGAAAAGGGCAACTAGAATTCTAAAAGGGTTGAAACAGTTTCCCTATGAAGAAAGGTTAAAGCGCTTGGGGCTCTTTAGCTTGGAGAAACGACGGCTGAGGGGTGACATGACTGAGGTTTACAAGATTATGCATGGGATAGAGCAGGTCGAGCAAGAAGTCCTTTTCTCCCTTTCTCACAATACAAGAACTTGTGGACACTCCATGAAATTGCTGAGCAGTACTTCTTCGCCCAAAGTGTGATTAACACATGGAATGCACTGCCACAGGAGGAGGTGACAGCTACAAGCACGCAGTTCCCCAGGCTATGAACATGCTAATGGAGGAGCTTTTTAATAGCCTGGGGAACTCCTACAAGATAATGACTCAGCCCTACCCCACCTTCCTGAGTAGATATAAATCACCCGGCTACTATTTTTCTCCTCACCACGACACGGAGAGTACTCCATCTTTCTGTGTTATACCTCTGAGGATGCCAGTCACAGCTGCTGGCGAAACGTCAGGTCCCAGAATGCTAAGACCATGGCCACACAACCTGGAAAATCTACAGCAACTCATGAACTCTGGCTGGGAAAGCTTTCGAAAACATATATGTTTGCTGCTTATAGAGGAAATATATATATATATTTTAAAGGCAGAAGGTAACCAGAGCTAGCCAACTGACCTTCAAGCGCTCCTGCCTTTTCCCGGCGGAGTTGAGTCGGACTTCGAAGTAATATTCCCAATGGGAGACACGGTAGCAAGACTCTCTCAGCTCACAGCTCTCCAGGGTCTGGACCACATCATTCCCGTTGGGACTTTTCAGCAGAGCCACATCAAAGCGTATGGGCACGCAGAGCAGCCCGTCTGAAACGACAACCAGGGTCACTTTTTCTCACCATCCCAGGCAAGGTGGGATTCGGGCCTGTTCTAGGGAGGGTTGCCATCAGATCTCCAGCTAGGGTTGCCGCTGCAGTCTTCCCTCCAAGCTGAGTTGGGGCGAGCTAGCTCACAGTGTTTTAGCCTCCGGCTCACACGTCTTCGACCGATTTCCCACAAGCCGCTGCTCCACGTTGGCTCTTCCCTTTGCCCTGATCGTACATGTCCAGGGGTCATTTCCTGCAGGAGCACACAGGAGCGGAGCTCCGGCAGTAAAGAGCCCAGGGGGCGGGCACATGCAACAAGCCCCACCCCCCGCTCCCAGCAGCCCTCAGTCAGAGCAAGAAGCAGCCAGGTAGGTTGAAGAGCTCCCACCGGCCCCCTGGTCCAAGACAGCCCGGTGGCACTTTTAAGACCAGGTTTTATTCAGGTACAAGCTCTCCCTTTCTTGAAGGACATACTGCCCCTTTCCCCCCCCCCCCAATAGCTAGCAATCCAAAACAGTCCAGTGGAGCCTGAGTGGTGGGTGTTGCCTTCTGACACACTGCCGGTGATGTCAGGGGGCGTGGCATATGCAAATAAGTTATGCTAATGAATTATGCTAATGAGCTCCTGCACCTCTTTTTCTACGAAATGACCCCTGTACGTGTCAATTTCGCACTGAGTGCTGCGCGGCCACATTTTGCCCCGCAGCTCTGCCTGATTTCCCCCCGCGTCTATGCAAGGAAATTGGGGAAATCGGAGGAAACTGGGTGAAGCTGCGGGGCAAAATGCGGCCGCGCAGCACTTACTGTGAAATTGACATGTACGATCGGGGCAAAGGGAAGAGCGAGCACGGAGCAGCGGCTTGTGGGAAATTGGTCTTTTTGTCTTCGCTCAGGCAGGGATGGCTCCAGAGCAAACTAATTTATACAGCAGTCAAATTGCTTGCTCACAGGGGTCATCTTGTAGAAAAAGAGGTGCAGGAGCTCATTAGCATAACTCATTAGCGTAACTCATTTGCATATGCCACACCCCCTGACATCACCGGAAGTGTGTCAGAAGGCAACACCCGCCGCTCAGGCGCCACTGGACTGTTTTGGATTGCTAGCTATTGGGTGGGGGGAACATGCAGATCTGTCTTCACAGAGGAGGGAGAGCTTGTACCTGAATAAAACTTGGTCTTAAAGGTGCCACTGGACTGTTTTGGATTGCTAGCTATGGG
>NW_015176088.1:59346-78899 GCF_001447785.1 Gekko japonicus | reverse complement strand
GTGCAGATCTGTCCTCACAGAGGAGGGAGAGCTGGTACCTGAAGGCGGGCCAGGGGGGGCCTCTGCAACTTACCTGGCTGCTTCTTGCTCCTCGTGACCCGACTGAGGGCTCCTGGAAGCAGGAAGTGGGGCTTGTTGCATGTGCCCGCCCCCTGGGCTCCTTACTGCTGGAGCTCCGCTCCTGTACGCTCCCGCAGGAAATGACCCTTGCTCACTCACAACCTTAATGCCAGTACCTTGCAAAGTAGAATTTTTGCTCACAAGACTCCACCGCTTAGAGGGAGCATTGGTTGCCACTTGCCAGATCTCCAGCTAGAGTTTCCCGATCCCAGGAAGCCAGTGGTGGGGGATTTGGGGGGGGTACAGCTGCCAGATCAAGGTTGGGAAACTCCTGGAGGTCGGGGGAGGGGGTGCAGCCTGGGGAGGACTGGAGTCCACCCTACGAAACATCAGTTTCCTCCAGGGGGAACTGACCTCTGTAGTCTGGAGATGAGCTGTAATTCCAGGGGATCCCCAGGCCCCACCTGGAGACTAGCTTCCCTCGGTTTCCCAGAAACAAAATTGGCAATGTCCTCTTAACCAGCAGAAACTTCTGTAACCCTTCGGTTGAGTCCGGCTGGGTAATCCGTAGCTGGAAAAGCTACACTGAGTAGGATTCAGGAGCTTTGCGTCCATTCCTTAACACCTCCATAAAGAAGCCATGTACTTATAAGCCATTCAGCTGATCTCTGTAGTCTGTAGCAGTGCTCCCTCTAAGCTGTGGAGTCTTGTGAGCAAAAATTCAACTTTGTGAGCTCCTGGCATTTAAGTTGTGAGCAAGTTATTTGGCTACTGCATAAATCAGTTTGCTTTGAAGCCATCCATCCTGAGCGAAGACAAAAATATGTGAGTCAGAGGCTAAAAAATTGTGAGCTACCTCACACTAACTTAGTTTAGAGGGAACACTGGTCTGTAGATGGGCTGTAATCCTGGGAAGTCCCCAGGTCCCACCTGGAGGCTGGCATCCCAGTCTCCAGCTGACTAAGATCAGTCTCCCTGGAGAAAATGGCTGCGTTGGAGGGTGGGCTCTATGGCCCTGTACCCCGCCGGGGTCCCTCCCCTCCCCAAACCCCGCCCTCCTCAGGACCCACCCCCCAAATCTTCAGGAATTTATCTACCTGGAGGTGGCAACCCTCATTCTAGGTTCCTTGTGGGTAGACATGTTTCTTTGTTGCCCCACATGCCAGGAATACCCTGCAGAGACCACTCGCTAGAAGGAGGCAAGATCTCTGTGGCACCAAGAAGAAGAGAAGAGATTGGATTTATACCCCTCCCTTCACTACCCAAAGGGGTCTCAGAGCGGCTTACAAACTCCTTTCCCTTCCCCTCCCCACAACAGACACCCTGTGAGGGAGGTGGGGCTGCGAGAGAAGAAGAGATTGGATTTATACCCCGCCCTTCACTACCCAAAGGAGTCTTAGAGCGGCTTACAAACTCCTTTCCCTTCCCCTCCCCACAACAGAGGTAAAAGAAGAAGAAGAGATTGGATTTATACTCTGCCCTTCACTACCCAAAGGAGTCTCAGAGCGCCTCACAAACTCCTTTCCCTTCCCCTCCCCACAACAGACACCCTGTGGCGTAGGTGGGGCTGAGAGTGGCCTTTTGAGGACTGTCCTTGAGAGAACAGCTCAGAGAGAACGTGTGACTGAATCAAGGTCACCCAGCAGCTGCATGTAAAGGAGTGGGGAATCCAACCCGGTTCTCCCAGATTAGAGTCCGCGCTCTTCACCGCGACACCAAATTGGCTCTCCAAGAGGGCGTAATGAGAAGGGCCAAATGGCGGCATCCTGCAAGGCCACAGAAGACCAAGCCCAACCCCAACCCCCAATAAGCCAAGGCAGTCGTGAAACCGATCCCAGCACCCTCCTTGCGCTCTTGTTTGCGAACATTTCCCCGCGCCTGACAAAATGCCACCTAGTCAGGTCTCCTCTTGTTTGGGTACCTTCAGAATGCAGTGGGACGGAGCACTTGCCGACATCGATGGTCTTCTCTAGAGGGGAGTCCGGGAAGAAGGTTTTAAGGGACGGCAACCGGAGACACTCCGCTGGACTCGGAGCGCAGTGGCAGCCCTCGATCACCTCCACTTGCCGGATGCCCGTGAGAAGAAGCACGTTCTCCACCCGGACGCTACTGGGCTCACAGTGGTGGTCCAGCGGGCAGGAACGGTCGGCTTCGTTAGATGGTGGCGGTTCCGAGAACCTGTCCTGAAGCTGCATGTTGTTAGAGAGGAAGAAACGAGGTGGGGAATGTGACTTGAATGAATCAACCTTTATTGGCATAACATACAGAACATACGACTCACTTTGCAAAGAATACCCGATGCCTTCTTGAAGCTTCATACAGAAATTTTGCAACCGTTTCAATTATTACATGATTCTGGGTTGTCGTCAGCAAAAAATAAATCTTACATTGAACCGGGGCTCAATAAATATAAGGCGCGAGTCCAAGTAAAAAGTACATGAAAGAAACGCATGTTCAAAAGTTTCTTACTCCTGCTTACAGCAGGAACACAATCTACTGTCGAATGGAATGTGACTTGGATGAATCAACCTTTATTGGCATAACATACAGAACATACGACTCACTTTGCAAAGAATACCCGATGCCTTCTTGAAGCTTCATACAGAAATTTTGCAACCGTTTCAATTATTACATTATTCTGGGTTGTCGTCAGCAAAAAATAAATCTTACATTGATCAGGTTTCCCTGAATACTTTCTCAACCGGGGCTCAATAAATATAAGGTGCGAGTCCAAGTAAAAAGTACATGAAAGAAACGCATGTTCAAAAGTTTCTATCTCCTGCTTACAGCAGGAACACGATCTACTGTTGAATGGTTTTTTTTGGAGTCTCCCATATAATACTGCTGATGGCAACACATTAAATCTGGGTAACATATATGCTCTGCGTTGCCCCGGGATCGTTAAACAGGTTAGATATTCAGCCCTATGCCCAAAAGGTAAAAACCCTAAATTAAGGGGTGAGCGTCTGCAAGGCTCTCAAGAACCTGCCTCTCAATGTCAACCAGTCTTTGCCTAATCAGCCTAAAAGCTGACTTTTCTGTATGCAGAGATAGATCTCCAATATTAAGCCCAACTGAATTGGGTTTTTTCTTCGATATGACAAAGCCACATAGAAGACTGGGACTCCATTAACATGTGAGCAATAAGACTATTGTCATCTCTTTTAAAAAGTAGGTGTAACCAGAATCTAATGGCAATAATCCATACTCTAGTTTCAAGGAGTCTTTCGTTTGTTTCTAAACACATAGCCACGTCTGAGGGGCAGGCCCAAAATCTTGCGAAGAAAATTAGACTGAATTCTTTCCACGTCCTTATTAGTGGCCGTTATCCAAATGGGAGCTCCATCAAACATTCCTGTGACTGTAGCCAATGCTCCCTCTAAGCTGTGGAGTCTTATGAGCAAAAATTCTACTTTGTGAGCTACTGGCATTAAAGTTGTGAGCAAGCGATCTGGCTACTGCACAGATTAGTTTGCTCTGGAGCCATCCTTCCTGAGCTAAGACAGAAATGTATGAGCTGGAGGCTAAAAAACTGTGAGCTACCTCACACTAACTCAGCTTAGCGGGAACACTGCCTGTAGCCATGGTAAGCAAAGGGAACCTCCATATTCAGTGCCAGCAAACCTCTGAAACCCAGTGCTAGGGGAGGGCCTTGGCCTCTATGCCCTGTTGTTTTGTGTGTGTGTGTGTTTTGGTATCTTTGCGTACGTGCATGCGCATGAGCTTGCGTGCCTGGAAGTCATAGTGACTTCTGGCGACCCCTACTGGAGCATAAAACATGTCAGAGAGGCGGTTTGATATTGCCTGCCTCTGCGTCCCGGCCCTGGCATTCCTTGGAGGTCTCCCATCCAAATACTTGCCAGAGTCGGCCCTGCTTAGCTTCCGAGATCTGATGAGATGGGGCTTGCCCGGGCTCTTCAGGTCAGGTATGCCTTGTCGATTGTCCCTCCAGGGAATCTGATTCGTCACTGTGTGGAACAGGATGCTGGTCTAGATGGGTCAGTGCTCCGATCCAGCAGTGTTCTTCGGAGAAAACAGCCATTCTGCAAACTCGGAGTAGCATCTATGACACCAGGTATTTAATAAGAGCCTCTCCGAATAAAAAGCTAGGACAGGTCCAAGGGGACGACAATAAGGGCCCGTCTATTCCAGCCAGGGGCGGATTAACCATGAAGCAGACCGAGCACGTGCTTAGGGCACCAGGGCCAAAGGGGGCACCACAAAGTTGGGGAAAGGGTGAAAAGAACTTTATGTAGCCCAAGCTTGGCTTCGTTTGTACAGGATATTGTGTTATCATAGGAATAAATTTTTGTATTGCTGTAACCTGCATTGTATACCTGGTCAGACAGGTCAACAACTGAAATGGACTGGGGGTCAGTGTGGAAAGGAGGGAGGGCACCAAGATTGGTCAGTGCTGAGGGCACCGGTGAGCCTTAATTTGCCCCTTATTCCAGCGTTTTGTTTCCAAAGGATACTGGCCAGATATTTTCAGGGAGCCAACAAGAGAGGCATGAAGGCCACAGCCTCCCCTTTCATTTGCCCCCCAGCACCTGCTGTTCAGAGGTAGACTGCCCCTGAACATGGAAGCTCTACGGCTAATAGCTACAGAATGGGCGTTCATTCTGGCCAGACTAAATGCTCGCTCCTCAGCAGTTATGAGGGGTAGGTTCCAGTGTTCCCTTTAAACTGGGTTAGTGTGAGCTGGCTCACAGTTTTTTAGCCTCCGGCTCACTAGGGCTGCCAAATTCCCCTGGGGGGCTGAATTCCCCCCACTTTCGAGCCCCGGTTTCCGCTCCCGCGGAATCGGGGCCCGGGGGAAACCCCACCCCCGCGTGTGTGTCACCCGGAAGTGACGTCGCACGCTGGGGGCGGGGCCACGCCATTTGAGGGGAAAACAAAGAGTTTTCCCCTTAAATGGCTGCCGTTTGAGGGGAAAACTCTTTGTTTTCCCCTCAAATGGCGCGGCCCCGCCCCAGCGTCTGACGTCACTTCCTGGTGACGCGCTTGCGGGGGTGGGGTTTCCCCCGGGCCCCGATTCCGCGGGAGCGGAAATCGGGGCTTGAAACCTCAGTAGCCAAATCACTCGCTCACCATTTTCATGCCAGTAGCTCACAAAGTAGAATTTTTGCTCACAAGACTCCACAGCTTAGAGGAAGCATTGGTGCTTACTTTATTCTGAAGGTGTCTGCCCGTTCTTTAGGTGAGATTGACACAATTGCACATATCCTTCGGGAGTGTCCTTTGTATGCTAACCTCAGGAGGTGTTATATTTCACTGTGTTTGCAGGCTCATTCTGATGACCTAGTTACATATTTACTTGCTGACAGGGATCCAAAATACCTCTAGCAGTTGCAATTTTTTTTACTCCTTTTGTCTAGGTAAAGATAAAGGTTTCCCTTGCTCGAAAGCCAGTCGAATCCAACTCTAGCGTTGTGGTGCTCATCTCCGTTTCCACACCGAAGAGCCAGCACTGTCCGAAGACGTTTTCATGGTCATGTGGCCAGCATGATTAAACACCAAGGCACACGGAATGCTGTTACCTTCCCACCAAAGCAGTACCTATTTATCTACTTGCAATATCTTGCTTAGGTTGCTTGGGTTGGCAGGAGAAAGTTACCGGGTGATAAATGACCCATAACAACTATTCACAATTCAAGATCAATGCATCATAGAGCTTTCATTGGATAAAAGGAAGGGAAAGGAATAGCTTCAGGGTCCTCTTCCTCCTCCATGAATTTGTGTATTTCCTCTTTCAAATACATCCAGACTAACAACTATTGCTGTTTCTTCCAGCACTGAGTTCCACAATCTAAATCTACTGTCAGATAATTTTAGTAGATGATCCATAGTGATTTCAGCGTTCCACCCCATGCCTCATCTGTTTCCTACCTGAAATTTATTTATTTCGATTTCTATCCCGCCTTGCCTGACAAGCAGGCTCAAGGTGGCGTACAATAATAATTTACAATTAAAACAGATAAAATTCTAACAAGAAAATATAAAGTGCAGATAAAATACAAACGATAAAGTGCAGATGGCGAACTATAGCATACTATAGCATACCGAATTTGGAAATGGAGGAAATGACCTTTAAAGCCCTATATGGCCAGGGACCTATCTACCTAAGGAACCGCCTTTCCCCACATGTTCCCCAGAGAGCCCTAAGATCAGGATCCCAAAATCATCTGGCCCTTCCAGGCCCAAAAGAAGTCAGACTATCTGCAACGAGGGGCCAGGGCCTTCTCTGTGGCGGCCCCTTACTGGTGGAATGGGCTCCCGGATGACATCAGGGCCCTGTGGGACCTATTACAGTTCCACAGGGCCTGTAAAACAGAGCTCTTCCACCAGGCCTTCGATTAGGGGCCACCCTTCTAACAACTAGGCCCTGTCCGCAATGCCAACACCAACTTAAGATATGACCAATAGCCTGACAAAACCCAGACTACGGAGGTAGTTGATTATAAGGATGCTGCAATCGGCGCCATCGGATATGAATTATACTGGCACTTTATGAAATCAGACTACAGAGATAGCTGATTACATGGATGCTGCAATCGCCGCCATCAGTTATGAATTATAGTAACACTCTATGAAATGTTTTATTCTGTATTGTTTGTGATTTTATTTAAATATGGAGTTTTAACTGTTTTAACATATTGTCTGTAAGTTGCCCTGAGCCTGCCTTGGTGGGGAGGGCGGGGTACAAATTAAAGGAAGGAAGGAAGGAAGGAAGGAAGGAAGGAAGGAAGAAAGAAAGAAAGAAAGAAAGAAAAAAAGAAAGAAGGGAGGGAGGGAGGGAGGGAGGGAGGGAGGAAGGAAGGAAGGAAGGAAGGAAGGAAGGAAGGAAGGAAGGAAGGAAGGAAGGAAGGAAATGTGGATCCGGCCCTCACTCCTGTTAGGAGTTTCAGAGAGCAAAAAGGATTTCAAAACCTGACTCTCCTGCATCCTACCCTCAACCTTTCTCCACCGTGCCGCCAAGAGAATGATATTCCAGCTGTGGGTTACGTCTGCTAGCAGATCCTGTTGTCCTTACCTTCTTGGTTTGAAGGAACTCCAGCATCGAGAATTGCCTGGAGAGGCCAAGGACCCCTGCAATGTAGGACGTCATCCTCTGGGGACCCCCACAATGGGTCCTGCACACGCCGACATCGATGCTTGCTGGACTACCAGAGATGTCTGGGGGTGGGGGTGGAGATGAAACCCAAAAAGCAAGTTTGTAATTTTGGCAAAGCTCAGAGACGCTGTCAAAAAAGGACCCTCTCTCCCTGCTTCCTCCAGGGCCTCAGAGAGATAAGATTGACAGAGATAAGCCCCACAACCATTTCTTCTTAAAAAGACAGGGTACGGACACGGAAAACACTCAGGATTGGACCAGTGTTCCCTCTAAGCTGAGTTAGTGTGAGCTAGCTCACAGATTTTTAGCCTCTGGCTCCCACATTTTTGTCTTAGCTCAGGAAGGAGGGCTCCAGAGCAGACTAATTTATACAGTAGCCAAATCAACTTGCTCACAGCTTTAATGCCAGCAGCAATTTTTGCTCACAAGACTCCACAGCTTAGAGGGAACATTGGATTGGACCTAGACTTTCTCTTGAAGGCCCAGTCCTCTTCCACTGCAAGTGGGGGAAATTTTGTTGTTCAGTCGCACAGTCGAGTCCGACTCTTCGCGACCCCATGGACCACCTCACGCCAGGCCCTCCTGACTTCCGCCGTCCTCTGAAGTTTGCTCAATTTCATGTTCACTGCATCGGTGACAGTGACTGACCATCTTATCCTTTGCCGTCCCCGTCTTCTTTGACCTTCAGTCTTTCCCAGCATCAGGGTCTTCTCCAGGGAGTGCTCCCTTCTCATTGGGTGGCCAAAGTATTTGAGCTTCAGTTTCATTATCTGGCCTTCCAGGGAACAGTCAGGGTTGATTTCTGGAAATAGTAAACCTAATATTCCTAACCCGGCTGATTCCTTGTTTTCCCCTATATACCATCATTTGGGTGAGAGAGAGGATTTCATACATGGGTTGATTACAGGAAGGGTGAGATCTACAGAGGGTCAGGAGACTGGGGAACAGTTAGGTGTCCCATACAGGTCAGGAGAAGAAAAGAAGGACATCAATTGAAGATGCATCCTTGGCTTCTCTGAAAACAAATAAATTCTATCCTTGGAGTCTGGCAAGCAAAACTGCACTCTGTGGCCTCGTACCCCGCTGAGGCTCCTCCAGTTCCCAAACTGCGCCCTCCCCGGCTCCACTCCCAAATCTCTAGGAATTTCCCGACTCAGTGTTGGTAACGTTAGAAGCACAACCTTTGCAATGAAAGGGCAGCGATTCCTGCTTCAAAAGCCCCTTGATCTAGCTTGTTTCGTACCAATTAATTATTACCCCAGAACGTTTTACACCAGACAGCTAGCAATCCAAAACAGTCCAGTGACGCCTGAGCGGTGGGTGTTGCCTTCTGACCAGAGGTCATTTCGGAGGGGAACGCGGGGGAACGCAGTTCCCCCGGGTGAGGTGCAGGGGGCGGAGCACATGACGAAGCCCCGCCCCCTGCTTCCAGCCCTCATTCAGCCAGGAGGAGGCAGGAGAAGAGGGAGGGTAAGTTGCTTCCTCCCCGCCTCTCCCCACCCCTGCCTGCCTGGGGCCAGGGTGGGCCTTGGCGGGGCTTCCTCTCACTCCCGCTGGCCTTGCAGGTCCACCGCTGGGCCCCTGATGTCAGGGGGTGTGGCATATGATAATGAGTTATGCTAATGAGTCCCCCTAGCTCTTTTTCTACGAAATGACCCCTGCTTCTGACACACTTCCGGTGACGTCAGGGGGTGTGGCATATGCAAATAAGTTATGCTAATGAGTTATGCTAATAAGCTCCTGCACCTCTTTTTCTACGAAATGACCTGTGTATGCTGCCCTGAGGCCTGTTTTATAGGGGAGGGCAGCCTAAAAGAAGAAGAGGAGGAGGAGGAGGAGAAGAAGAGTTTTTATACCCTGGCCTTCACTACCCAAAGGAGTCTCAAAGCGATATCGCCTTTCTTTTCCTCTTTCCACAACAGTCACCCTGTGAGGTTGGTGGGGCTGAGAGAGCTCTGAGAGAACTTGTGACTGACCCAAGGTCACCCAGCTGGCTTCATGTGGAGGAGTGGGGAATCAAACCCGGTTCTCCAGATTAGAGTCCTGCTGCTTTTCACCACTACGTCAAACTAGGCCGACTTCACACAGAGATTCTTTTTCTTTTTTAACACAGAGATTCTTAAGGAGATTTAGTGTTCTGCGTATCTTGCAACGCAAATGTAATTGGGGGGGGGCTCTTCCTCTCCTGCATGCACACACATGCAGGCTTTTGGCGTTCCTGTGTGAATCTGGTGTCCCGTCTCGACTCACCTTGTCCAATGCAGACGTACTTTGTTTGGCGCTTGCAGCATCCTCGCTGGGCAAAGAGGTTCCGCCCTTCGTGTGATCGACTGGCAGATCCCACGCCTGGGGGAGGGGGACAGATTTCAGTGCTCACAGTGCTGGGTACATTTCAGGGAATGTCAAAGACACACACATACAGTAAGAGGTTCATAAAATTAAGCACAGTACGGAGAGCACAGTGAGAAATCATTCATTCCCCCCCCCACCTCCCCGTATGACTATAATTTAGGGTGAAGAAAATAAAGAGCTGCACCACTCACATGAGATAAAAATAGGACCAAGGCCAATGGTGCAAAAATCAGGTAAAAATATACTTAATTACTCAGATTTCCAAAAATTCCCTATGCGTTTTGATGAAGCCTGTTGGCGAAAAGCAGAGTGAATTTCTGGAAATGTAATTGAGTAATAAAATATATTGTTACCTGGTTTTGCACCATCGGCCTTGGCCCTATTTTTATCTTCTAGAATTCAGGGTCAGCCAATGCAAGCGATTGGCAGGAGAGACAAGAGGAAATAGTTCTTCACACAAGGCATGATTCCCATTTGGGACTCTCTGCCACAAGATGTAGCGATGGCTATCGGCACAGATGGCTTTCAAAGATAAACTCATGGAGGATTAGTGATTATGATGCCCAAATGGAGCTTCCATATCCAGAGGCAGCATACCTCTGAGTACCAGTTTATTCCAAAGGGGAGGGGTCACCATCTTCCTGGCTGGCAGGTTACAGACAGGACGTGAGACCACACAAATCTTTGTTCTGATCATGCAGGGTTCTTTTTAGAGTTGATACTAGCTTCCCTAAACAAGCCTATGCTATTATTAAACATAGATTTCTTGACATTGAAAGGCAAGAACTTAGGGAACGCGCAGCCAGCAGATGCTCCCCAAGCAGGTTGGGGACTTTTGACACGGGCTCTACTGCGAAGTATCTGTCATGTTTAACAGCCCCACATCATCGCAGAGCGTACGTGCTTGCACGCTTTCGTGTTCTGCCATCAGTGGTGGTTTTAGGGAGGTATTGCCAGATACCATATGTAGACAGACTTTGTCCTTGCACTCTAAAAGATATAGCAGGTAGGGTGAGACGAAAGAAAGAAAGAAAGAAAGAAAGAAATTGGGTAAACTCAGCTGCCTCCCTGAAGCCCCGGAGACTGGCGCGGAGGAAGCCCTCCTGACTCCTGGCGACTTGGTCTCTCTGGCATGCAGACTCTGCCCCTTTCCCCAAATCCGGTGCTTAAGATATGTTTGCCACACCAAGCAGCCCCCTTTCGTCCCTTCAGGAGGGAGGGAGGGGGGGAGAGAGAGAGAGAGAAAGAAAGAAAGAAAGAAAGAAAGAAAGAAAGAAAGAAAGAAAGAAAGAAAGAAAGAAACGCATCTCAGGAGCTGAGCCACTAGAGTGCCTTTTACCTTTTACCGTAATCAAGTGGCTAGTCCTTAAGATGCCACTAGAGGTTTTGTTGACTTGGCTGCAATAGATGAACTCTGCTACTGCTAAGAAAGGCAGTGAATATTCACAGTGGGAGAATCCTTGGGAAACTTCCAAGAGGCACTGGGAAGAGGCAGCATAAGACACATTAAAAATAAATAATCTGATCCATCATTTTGCAGGGGAGCTCCTCCAGCTCTCTTGATTTCACTTACCCCTGTTCACTTTGCAGTTCTCATCTGATTCCGGACCTGAGCTGAAGGAACCTCCCATTTTACATTCCTGCCGCCACCCTTTCCGTCTCGTGTCAAATGCAGCTGCCTCAGTGGCGCGCCAGCATCCTTTGGGAAGCCCTTCACTGCGCATGGATCACAAAGGCAAGAAACCTTACCGTGAAAAGCGGAGATCCAGAAAAGCCAGAAGAGCAGCATCATACCTGGAGCTCCTTTGCCGCAAATTCAGGGGCTCCGCTTGGCTACTTATACCCCGAGCGGACTGCCAAGAAACCAAATGGCCCTTCGCATATTGCTGCCAAGTTGTCTCCTCCACGGCACCTTGTCTGGACGAAGGGGCCCTTCCAAACTTCAAAGCCTTCTTTAGAAGAAAGACGGCTGCCTGTGTGTTGCTTGGGGGGGGGGTGTATCTCTCTTTGCTTTGTTAACCAACACTTGAAGCTTAATTAAGTTCACAGTCCGGGCAAGTTGCTTTCAAGTGGCTCATTAATGCTTTGAGCCCCTGGTCCCATCCCCCTTCCTTTAACAAAACATACATGGAAGAGATAACTGCGTTTGGCTCCCTAGGCCCTATCAGGCTGAAACCATCTCTTTGATAAGGAAAAAAAATAATTAAAAGGGGAGCACTGATGGGTCTGGAAAGATATCATCAAGACACTGTGAATATGGCACTCTTTGGGAGTAAGTCCCATTGAGCTGCGGTGGCTCAAGTGGTTAAGATGCTGAACTGCAGGCTGTGGAAGGTCAGTAGTTCAGCAGTTCGAGACCCGAGTGTGCCGCATGACGGAGTGAGCTCCCGTCTCTAGTTCCAGCTCCTGCCAACCTAGCAGTTCGAAAGCAAGAAATTGCAAGTAGATAAATAGGTACCGCTTTGGTGGGAAGGTAACAGCGTTCCATGCACCTTGGTGTTTAGTCATGCCAGCCACATGACCACGGAAATGTCTTCGGACAGCGCTGGCTCTTCGGCTTTGAAACGGAGATGAGCACCGCAACCCTAGGGTCGGATTTGACTGGCTTTTGAGCAAGGGAACCTTTACCTTATACTTCAATCATGTTGTAAACTATACATTAATTATGCATGTTTATAGGAAAAGAAAAAAGGGAAAGGAATTCCTTCTCTTTGTGTTTATGCTGAACGTTGAGCTCTCTACCAATGCCTTAATTTGCTTGTTTTTCACTTTTTTTCTTTTCTCTTTTGCTTTTCTGTGTTGTTATATGTATACTGCAGGTTGTTTTCCTATACGGGGAGTGGGGTGTGTACTTGATGTTTATGTCTGTTTTTTTAATATACTTAAAAAATTATTTCTCTAAAAAAATACTTTTCATATGTCTTACTTTCCCTTTGTTCCTGGCCTTCTTCATGACTTCTCCTTCCATCCTCATTTACATCTTCCCTTCCAGCCATTAGACTTTCCTACTCCGTCCTGTCTGCTTCCTTATACTCAGAAACAGTTTGAATGAATATGCTGGGGACAGGGGGGGGGGACGGGAGGATGCTGCACCAGCTAACTTGTACAACTGTAAAAAGCAGCTTCGAAGAAGTCCCAAGAGCATTCGAGTATCGAAAAGCTTTTTCATGCAAGCAAACCAGCATGTTATCTATTTGACTCCACTTACACCCCACCTTTCTTCCCAGTGGGGAGCCCAAAGCAGTCTAACATTGTTCTCCTCTCCATTTTTGGCCTCTGAACAACCCTGTGAGGTAGGTTAGGTTGGGTGTGTGAGACGAGGTCACCCGGAGAACTCCGACGGCAGAACGGGGATTCGAACCTGTCTCCCCGACCCGCTACCCCACGCTGGCTCTCAACAGGTCACGCTGGCAAGCTGCAACTGACAGGCGACACTGCCAGACCCCATCCAGAAGTCCAAAAAGGGAAGCCTGGAAACCGCAGGTGGGTTGTAGGCAATGCTCCCTCTAAGCTGTGGAGTCTTGAGAGCAAAAATTCTACTTGGTGAGCTCCTGACATTAAAGCTGTGAGCAAGCCATTTGGCTACTGCATAAATCAGTTTGCTCTGGAGCAATGCTCCCTCTAAGCTGTAGAGTCTTGTGAGCAAAAGTTCTATTTTGTGAGCTACTGGCATTGAAGCAGTGAGCGAGCCATTTGGCTACTGCATAAATTAGTTTGCTCTGCAGCTGTTCTTCCTGAGCTGGAGGCTAAAAAACTGCGAGCTAGCTCACACTAACCCAGCTCAGAGGGAACACTGTGTCCCCCCCTCTTTGCTTCTTTGCCAAGCCCGCCTCCCCACTGATGCCTCCGGAGCAATGCTCCCTCTAAGCTGTAGAGTCTTGTGAGCAAAAGTTCTATTTTGTGAGCTACTGGCATTGAAGCAGTGAGCGAGCCATTTGGCTACTGCATAAATTAGTTTGCTCTGCAGCTGTTCTTCCTGAGCGGGAGGCTAAAAAACTGCGAGCTAGCTCACACTAACCCAGCTCAGAGGGAACACTGTGTCCCCCCCTCTTTGCTTCTTTGCCAAGCCCGCCTCCCCACTGATGCCTCCGGAGCAATGCTCCCTCTAAGCTGAGTTTGTGTGAGCTAGCTCACACAAACTCAGCTTAGAGGGAGCATTGGTTGTAGGAGGTGGGAATGACTCGGCTGTTCTCGATTTTTAATAAATGGGCATGCGAGGAACGATCCGACGATTTTACACATCGAACAGGAGAATGCGGCTAAGGAATATGTTCAGACCTGACTGGATAGAAAGGGGCAGGCCCCGTGGATCCGTTCCACTAGTGGGGGTGCTCGTCACGGGTGCAAGGAGCTTTCACCGGTCAGGGTGATTCCTTGTGCCAGAGAAAAGCGTGCCCGGCAGCAGAATGGTTCTGCAGGGTGCAGCCCAAGAAGCTAGCAAAATGTAGGGCTGTGAACGGCAGGGACAGCCCTTGCTAAGCAGCAAGGGGCAAGCGCCCATCAGCACCAGGCAGAGGACCTGGAGGCAAAAGGGCTGGGAGGATAGTGACTGCCCTCAGCTCCCCTGTCCCAAGTCCAATGTCCCCTCTAAGATGAGTCACTGTGAGCTGGCTCATAGTTTTTTAGCCTCCGGCTCCCAGATTTTTGTCTCAGCTCAGGAAGGAGGGCTCCAGAGCAAACTGATTTATGCAGTAGCCAAATGGCTCGCTCACAGCTTTAATGCCAGTAGCTCACAAAAAGACTCCACGGCTTAGAGGGAGCATTGCTCCAGAGCAAACTGATTTATGCAGTAGCCAAATGGCTCGCTCACAGCTTTAATGCCAGTAGCTCACAAAGGAGCGGGGCTCTGACGGAAACTGCGCTTTTTCAAGAACAGCTCTTGTCAGAACTACAGCTTGCCCAAGGTCATCCAGCAGGTGCAAATGGAGGAGTGGGGAATCAAACCTGGTTCTCCCAGATTAGAGTCCGCACACTTAACCACTACACCAAACTCGTTCTCAATTGATTTTCCTTTATCATAGGATTATTTGATGTAACATTGCGATAAGAGTGATTCTTGGATAGTACACTGTATATTTAGTGGGTTGACATTTGAAAAGAAAATACACCTTAGTGTCTTTGTTAGTTTGCAGTGTTGTGTTGGTACGGTTTTACAGTTTTCTGGTTGTATCGTTTGTTTCTGAGCCTGATTCAAAGTGCTACTGTGGATCTTCAGTAAAACCCTGCAAATGGTTGGGATCAGTGTTCCCTCTAAGCTGAGTGTGAGCCAGCTCACAGGTTTTTAGCCTCCGGCTGATGCATTTTTGTCTCAGCTCAGGAAGGATGGCTCCAGAGCAAACTAGTTTATGCAGTAGCCGGATCGCTCGCTCACAACTTTAATGCCAGGGGCTCACAGGGTAGAATTTTTGCTCACAAGACTCCACAGCTTAGAGGGAGCATGGGTTGGGATCTCTTTGCCTTGGCCCAAAGGAACCGACTCTTACTGGGTCTCCTGGAGAGAACCTGCTCTAGCTGTCAGAAGTGCGATAATCTCCTATCCCTTTCAGGACCTTCTCCGAAGGGGTGGGCTAAAAGGGATAGAGCAACTCGATCTGAAACTGGCAGCCTGGCAATCTCGTTTCTCCCAAGCTGTGATGCAGAGGCAAATTTGGGTGGGCAGCGAAGTTGGGGGAGGGGGGCACCACCCAACCCCACTGATTAGGAAACAGCAGGCAAGAGAGAAGACCATACGGCACTCGTGGGTTCCCACTGATACGTTTGATGGGAACCACAGACCGGGGAGGACGGCTCTGATGCAAAATCAAAATACAACACAAAGATCAAGAGGGAAAATGTGTGTATTGAGAGTGCATAAACTTTATACAAACCACTATGGTATACAAAGAAATATGGGGAGAGGCCCCCCCCCCATTTCAGGACCACTTTGGACCCGGTGGGCTGGAAGACAGATGGGGGCCCACCGTCTTCTCAAAGGTATTGTCCTCCGCCTCTTGAGCTTGGCCGGGCTCTATTTCCTTCCAGAGATTCCTCATTGCCCTCTTCAGTCCAGCGTACCTAGCTCCCGGAGAGAAAGCACAACCTTGAGACACGCCTGCCTGATCGAAGGATCAACACAGTCCCTGGTTTTTATAACGCATGAGACTTGAGTGTTGTGCCCACAGTGGGAAGAGAGGGCTGAATTCTGAGCGGGCTCTGCGAACGACACCAATTCAGACTGCAGGCAGGAACTGCCTTTAGTGAAAGCTCCTGTGTATTTTTTAAAAACCCACGCAATCAGAAAACCAGTTCTATCAGGAGAAGCGTTCCAGTTCCGCCCAGTTGTTGCTACCCTTGTTTTTCTACTTGAATATTTTTATTTGTCAGGCTTTTCTCGTATAACAATGTGTACGTTAAACTTAGTTATATTCCAATACAGTCTAACACCGTAACTTAAATCAGTTGCACAACACGAGCACTATTATGCAAATTTAGCATCCAAAAATTAAAGGCTGTGCAATTATGCATTCAATTTCAAAAATAAGGCAAATTTTCGTAGTACAGATTTGTAGGGTTGTTCTTCCACTTGCAGGGAGAATCCGAAAAAGTCACACGCCCTCCCCAGTCTGAAATGGTGAGTGCTCCGCTGTACTATCTTAAAAGTGTACTGGCTGCTAGCCTTGTATGTGCAAATGAGGTCTTCAGTTCATTATCCTTGGTGTGGGTGCATGTGGGGGGGATTGCAGAGTTCCGGTATGTGTGAGGTCATGTCTGGGAAAGGGCCTGAATTAGCGCCCTCATCCCCCATGCCTTTCCAGGAGGCAGCAGGAAACTAGCAGGAAAGGCAAACTTTAGGTTTTTAAGAAATATGCCTTTCAAATCGACTTTTTACATCACCCCCCCCCAATCCAAATGGCATTTCCTCAGACAAGCATACACGTCTGCACACACATGAAACAGCCTTATAGTGAATCAAACCATCAGTCCCATCAAGATCAGCATTGTTTACTCAGACTAGCAGTCGCTCTTCAGGATCTCAGGCAGAGGTCTTTCCTATCACCTCTTACCTGGTCCTTTTAAGTGGAGATGCCGGGGACAGAACCTGGGACCTTCTGCATGCCAAGCTGATGCTCTACTCCACAGCCCCAGCCCCTCCCCTTCAGTTTCTCTCAAGAGCCTGCTTCGTTTTTAAAAGGCTGTTTCAGATGGGTTTTTTTTAAAAAAAAATTATCAGAGGCCTCCTAAGACCACAGTCTACCACCACCAACTCCCCACACCAACTCTCACTGGATCTGCCTATTGTTAATTGCTACTTTAATTAATCTGGCTGCCTTTAAAAAAACAACAACACAGATCAACTTTCAGCTGCTTCTAAAAGACTCCAGTGAATATGGAAGAGAAATAGTTTAACTAAACACAATTCCAGGTCAACTTTGTGCCACTTTCTTTGAGCCTGACTGCTGTTATTTTGGGCACTGCCCTCTATTTCATGTGAGATGTATTTTATGCACTATTTTAAATCCTGAATATTGGTAAAGCTCTTGAAATTTTATCATTGTCATACGCCGCCCCAAGCCCTGTTTTTCAGGGGAGGGCGGCCTAGAAGTCAAACTTAATGAGCAAAGGTCTCCACCGTAAGAGCGGCCTCGGTTTCCCTAATCTGATGTCCAAGTCAACGCGCTGTTCCAGTTTGTTATCCCAACGCAAAATGCTGAATAGACACGAGCCAGAACCGTACCTTCCAGAAAGGCAAATTCATCTACTGCTTCAATGGCATTGTCTACAACAGGGAAAAATGATGGGAAGCAGCAGGGAAGAGAGAGAAAAGAAAAAAATAACAGGAATCAGAGGCGGCTGGAATCAGAAGTCTTTTTCTGCCTGATGCACCATGAAGGTATTGCTAAGGCGGAGAACTTGCTGGAGAATCAGACTGTAGCGGGAGAAGTTCTGGGCACCTAGTTCAAATCAATATGAAATCTGAATCCAGCTTCTCCCGACCCAACTATTTTGCCAGATACCTTATTTCTACTTTATTTATTTAAATCATTTACACCCCACATTTCTCCCCAACGGAGAACCAAGGTGGCTCACATCATTCTCCTCTCCTCCATTTTATCCTCACAACAACCTTGTGAGGTAGGTTAGGCTGAGAGCGTGTGACTGGCCTGAGGTCACCCAGCGAGCTTCCCTGACACAAACAGGGGACTCAAACCGGGGTCTCCCAGATCCTAGTCCAACGCTCTTAAACACTACAGCCATCTTAAGTAGCTAAATGAGCACTAGTACCTTATGATTTTAAATTTGTATTGAATTGTTTTGACTGTATGTAGTTTTAGTGGTAATTTTGTACCAACTGTGTGAGCCGCCCTGAGCCTGTTCGCAGGGAGGGCGGGGTACAAATTGAATAGATAAATACATACATACATACACTGGCTCTCAACTGCACACAAACCCTCATGCCTCTAGCACCATGTGAGAATTTTTTCATAGACTCTCCTCTCTGAGCCTTTGGTGTAGCGGTTAAGTGCGCAAACTCTAATCTAGGAGAACCGGGTTTGATTCCCCACTCCTCCACTTGCAGCTGCTGGATGACCTCGGGCAAGTCATAGTTCTGGCCCAGCTGTCCCTGAAAGACAGCAGTTTCTGTCAAAGCTCTCTCAGCCCCACCTACCTCACAGGATGTCTGTTGTGGGGAGGGGAAGGGAAAGGAGTTTGTAAGCCGCTCTGAGACTCTGAGTGAAGGGTAAGGTATAAATCCAATCTCTTCTTCTTCTTTTCTACCCCTATCCTTTACCTTCTGCATACCTCCTTACTTGAAGTCTCCACTCACTTAAGTGCAATGCCTCCAGCAGCTATTCTGCATCCCGGGGTCTTATCCTGACCACACTACCACTGCCTTGTATTCCCACAAAAAGCAGAGCCCTTCCCACCCCACAGCCCCGAGGTTCCCCTTCCACAGAAATGACATGGCTTATCAAAATTCTAAAGCTGACACATTCAGTCGGAGCAGCCCTAAGAATTGTGTACACTCTATGATCACCACAGCAGCCCAGAAGGGGACAGTCAAGGTGGTTGCCTGGCAACCCTGCCCCCAGACCAGGAGGCATTAAGGAAACTGGTCATCTACTAAAACCTATTGGCTAAAAGGATGCCACATGCAGAGCCGTAACAGCATTGCCAATAAGGGGGAGATTTACTTCCTACCGAGATCTTTCCTCTGCAGGGTTTTCCTCTTTCCTTGCTGGGCGTAGATGTAGGCATCTTTTGCAATGGTTTCCACAAACAACTCCTGGAGGGGAGATTAGGGAGCAGAGGGAAAGGCACTTTGTCAGCAACATCAATTTGGTGATAATTTTCAAGCCCATCTAATGCTTAGGAAGAAATCCAGTCATACCAAAGTCTCCAAGCTGGCTTGCCAAAGAGGAACTTAAGTCCCCGGGGAACTCAGTACTGCTGCAACTCGGCATTACCGGGCTGTTGTTCATAAGTCAACAGCCAGATCTCACCTATATCCCATCTTTTCCCTTGGAATTCAAGCAGCACCAATGATTATTAGTAAGCACGGTAATAACAAGAATGGTAATTACTTAATGATTGTTAATCATGCTTAACAATAATGGTTGGCATTGCTTGTTGGCATTATTGTTGGCAATGATTAATGATCACTGAGGCATATTTATGATACACAACTCTGTGCCTGCGTGCTCCCATTGCCAAATAGTCGGAGTCCAACGTGTTAGATGAATATCTGTTTAATGCATTGAAAACAGGGCTGAATGCCTTGGCACCTCGGCAGTTCCGAAACTGTATTCTGCCATAACCAGGAAGGGCAGAAGGTCTTATACCCCAAATGACATCACATATAGTTTACACATTAAAGAATCTCTCATTGGTACCAAGCAGTTAACATCATACAAGCATCGCTTGACTTTAAACCTTACTATTGGTCTCTCATATATTGTCAGTGATTACATTTGCTTATCTGCTCTTCAGAGCAATGGATCATTAGGGAACACTGAGAAGCTTTCTGACCTCAGTGCAACTCGTCCCT
>NW_015176088.1:59005-59233 GCF_001447785.1 Gekko japonicus | reverse complement strand
CTGGGGATCTGGGTGATAAGAGCTTTGCTCCTGACGTCCTTGCAATTTCTCAAATACACATTCCATTCTCATTGCATCCTAATTCGATCCCCAGAAGCCTCTAATAATGCTTTTCCTTAATATATAGCTTCATATAAAAAATGCAGTTATAAAATATATATTCTACTATACATTTCCCTAATCAGAAAATTCTAGGTTACATACCAAGATCTGGATCTATTATAATTA
>NW_015176088.1:58436-58589 GCF_001447785.1 Gekko japonicus | reverse complement strand
GTCGTAGTAGGTAACTCACTGAAAATGTCGAGACAGTGTGTGACCGCAATAAAAAAGGCCAATGCTATGCTGGGGATTATTAGGAAGGGTATTGAAAACAGATCAGCCAATATCATAATGCTCCTATATAAATCAATGGTGCGACCTCATTTG
>NW_015176088.1:56897-58341 GCF_001447785.1 Gekko japonicus | reverse complement strand
AAGACGGAGCGGGAGGCTCGGGGTCCTCCACCGGCGCGGCCGCTGAGGAGGCTGCCGGCGGCGGCGCCCCGTCCGTTCCCGCCACCGCCGCCATCTTGGGCCGGTGGCTGCTGGTGCGCCTGCGCGTCAGCCCCGCTGTCAATCAGAGCCGGAGTTCCCGCCCTCCTTCCTGTGGCCACGCCTCGTCGGTCTCCACGTGCTCCCAGATGCCTTCTGGTGCCGGAGGAGAACTCATACTGGTGCGCCTGCGCGTCAGCCCCGCTGTCAATCAGAGCCGGAGTTCCCGCCCTCCTTCCTGTGGCCACGCCTCGTCGGTCTCCACGTGCTCCCAGATGCCTTCTGGTGCCGGAGGAGAACTCATAGGACGGCGGTGCTCATTTCCAGCGTGGCTCCCAATCGAGTTTGGGTTTGTTTTTAGTGTTGTTATCACGTGACTTGAATGTTCTTGAATTGGTGATATCAGACAACGCTAGGAAAACCCGACGAAGCGAAATATTACTTTTCATAGCAAGAAAACCCAATTACTCTTGCTGTTAGTTGAGTTGGCCCACAACAAATTGCAAATGCAGAAGCTATTTAATACTGTTTTTGAGCCAAGTGAAAATAAGCAGAAGACGATGTGTACTATTAGTAACAAGGTATAGATAGGGGCTCTGGGGCAAGTGATGCTCTGTTTCTTGGTGCTTGGGGGGGGTCAACAGTGGGAGGGCTTCTAATGTCCTGGCCCCACTGGTGGACCTCCTGATGGCCCCTGGTATTTCTGGCCACTGTATGACACAGAGTGTTGGACTGGATGGGCCTTTGACCTGATCCAACATTGGTGTATCTTATGTTAAGCTTTCAAGTTCTCCAGAACTCTTTATTGGCTGGATGCTGAGCAGTCTGGTCAGAACAGGTAAATTAAGAGCATAAGAGACGCCAATGTTGGATCCAGGTGCCATCAGGAGGTCCACCAGTGGGGCCAAGACATCACTTGCCCCAGAGCCCCTATCTATACCTTGTGGCTAATAGCCACTTATGGACCTCTGCTCCATATGCTTACCTAATTCCCTTTTGAAGCCGTCCATGCTTGTAGCCGCCACCACTTCCTGTGGTAGTGAATTCCATGTGTGAATCACTCTTTGGGTGAAGAAGGACTTTTATCTGTTCTAACCCGACCGCTCAGCAATTTCATGGAGTGCCCACGAGTTCTTGTATTGTGAGAAAGGGAGAAAAGTACCTCTTTCTCTACCTGCTCTATCCCATGCATAATCTTAGAAACCTCAATCATGTCACCCCTCAGTCATCATTTCTGCAAGGTAAAGAGCCCTACGTGCTTTAACCTTTCCTCATAGGGAAAGTGTTCCAACCCTTTTGTCATTCGAGTTGCCCATTTCTGCACTTTTTCCAAAGCTATAATATCCTTTTTAAGGTGTGGTGAGCAGAATTGCACACAGTATTCCAA
>NW_015176088.1:56450-56661 GCF_001447785.1 Gekko japonicus | reverse complement strand
TGGTTCCAATGTGCATCACCTTGCACTTGGCCACATTGAACCCCATTTGCCATGTTGATGCCCACTTGCCCATCCTTGACAGATCCCTTTAGAGGGACTCACAATCCTCCCTGGTTTTCAACCACCCTGAACAACTTTGTATCATCTTCAAATTTAGCCACTTCACTGCTTACTCCCAACTCCAAATCATTAATGAACAAGTTAAAAAGCA
>NW_015176088.1:55248-55455 GCF_001447785.1 Gekko japonicus | reverse complement strand
AAGAACACTAACAGGTTAGTGAGACAAGATCTTCCCTTACAGAACCCATGCTGAGTCTGCCTCAGTAGGTTTTGTTCATCTATGTGCCTACTAATTCTTTCCTTAATGGTTTCTACCAATTTATTACCCGGTATCAATGTCAGACTGACTGGCCTTTAATTTTCCGGATCTCCTCTGGAACCCTTTTTAAAGATGGGAGTGACATTA
>NW_015176088.1:53483-55228 GCF_001447785.1 Gekko japonicus | reverse complement strand
GATTTTAAGGAAAGATTACATATTTTTGTCAGGAGATCCACAAGTTCACATTTGAGTTCTTTCAGAATTCTCGGATGTATGCCATCTGGGCCTGGTGATTTATCAGTTTTTGAGTTGTCTATCAGTTTTAGGACCTCCTCTCTCTCCACCTCATTCTTGCTCAGGTCTTTCAACACCTCTCCTGAAATCAGCGGTTCTGGAGTGGGCAAGCACTTCTCATCTTCCACAGTGAAGACGGAGGCAAAAAATGCATTTAGCTTCTCAGCCATTTCCCTGTCATCCTTCAGTACTCCTTTTACCCCTTGGTCATCCAAGGGCCCCACTGCCTCCCTGGCTGGTTTCCTGCTTCTAATGTATTTGAAGAAAGCTTTATTGTTGGTCTTTACGTTTTTTGCTATATGCTCCTCATATTCCCTTTTTGCCTGCCTGAGCATTTGGGATAAAAAGGAAGTCCTTCTTCACCCAAAGAGTGATTAACACATGGAATTCACTGTCACAGGAGGTGGCGGTCCCCAACCTTTTGGAACCCACGGGAACCTTTGGAATTCTGACATAGGGTAGTGGGTGCAGCCACGAAATGGTTCCCACGAGACGTGGAGCTGTACATACAGTGGAAGCCTAAGGAATACGGATAATCAAAATAAAAAACACCATGAAAGAGACAAAAACCAGCATTGTGGGGGCAGCTGCCCCTGAAATAATGTTATCTTAATCTGCCCAGCCAGCCGGATCTCCGGGGACCCATCAGAAGCCCTGCTGGCCCTCCACTTTCTAAAAACACGTCCAGTGCTCCCTCTAAGCTGTGGAGTCTTGTGAGCTGATTCTGAGATTCGAAGAGGTTTCCTGTTAAGATGCAGATCTGCTCACGGTTCATGTTCCGATCAACACTCTCTAGAACGGCGAACATCGAACTGAAAGTGTTTAGACGTGTTGAGTCTTGGTTTATAGCCATTCTGGGCACCAGGAAAGGTGTTGGTGGGCACCACGTCGGGGACCCCTTCTGTAAGTATTACTACCCCTGTGTTATGTAAGTGAGTGATTTGGCTGCTGCATAAATTAGTTTGCTCTGGAGCCCCATCCTCCCTGAGCCGAGACAAAAAGGTGTGAGCCGGAGGCTAAAAAACTGTGAGCTAGCTCACACTAACTCAGCTTAGAGGGAACACTGGTGGGCACCAGGAAAGGTGTTGGTGGGCACCACGTCGGGGACCCCTTCTGTAAGTATTACTACCCCTGTGCTACAGATGGTGAAGTATGACCTGCCAGAGACTACTGGGGCCTTCCCAGACCATGTAGCTCAGGGGTGTCGAACTCATTTTTTTTTTTTTTTGAGGGCCGGATCTGACATAAATGAGACCTTGTTGGGCCCGGCCATGTGTGTCATAAAATGTAATGCCAGGTAACGGGGATATAAACTTTATAAAGGACACAAACACAAAGGGTGGGTTTTTTTTTACTTAAAATAAAAACATGCTTAAAACATCAGCCCTCTTGCAATATTTTGTTTATTTAACAGTGTCTGATAACGGACACCTCTTGCTCTGAATTGCATCAAAATGTCTGTGTTGTTGCAATCTTGAGTATGGTTGTTCAGGTGTGTATCTGTAAGCTGCAAACCTATGATGGCGCAGCAGCAGCAGAACTGGAAGAAGAAGACTACGACGACAGTCAGTTCCACTGTGGGCCTGGTGGAAGCCTTCCGGGGGCCTGATCCAGCCCCGGGCTGCATATTTGACACCCCTATCATC
>NW_015176088.1:52280-53146 GCF_001447785.1 Gekko japonicus | reverse complement strand
CGGGTGCCGGGCCCGGCGGGGTGGGGGTCCCCCCGGGGCCCGATCCGGCGGCGGGGAACGGGCCTCTGGGGCGGGAGTTTCCCCGCCCCCCGGAGGGACTTGGCAAGCCTAACACAAACACAGTTTTTTTTTAACTTAAAATAAAAACATGCTTAAAACATTAGCTCTGTAAGCTGCAAATCTGCTTTTGATTTATTGACATGCACCACAGAAATCCCATGCTCAAGAGTTCTGAGTCTAGGACCCAGGTTAAAACATGAAATGGCCGAGTGATTAAGAGAGTCTGGCGAAGCAAGCGATGATGCAGCAGCAGAAGTGGAAGCAGAAGATGGCCAGTTCCACTGCGGGCCGCATGATTGACACCCCTGATATAGCTCATTCTCCGAGCCACTGGTCTGTATACCTGCCCCTATCAGCTTTCCCACTAAACCTGTTAGTCTTTAAGGTGCCGCAAGCAGATTCTTGATTGGGTTCCGTGGCAACGTACGTTGGGCTTGAATGACGTTCTCTGAGATGTCGCTTCCCATTAAGCTTAAAGGGACTCAGACTGCTGCTGGCTTGCCTCTCGTTAGAGATTACCAAAGAGAGAGAGAGAGAGATAGTGTCTGCCTTCAGACAAGCTCTGATCCCGCAGCAAGGCATGATCTGACCATACCGGGACTTTCCCCGATGAAGCCCAACAGCCCCCAGAACTTCGGCCTGGCCACCGTGCCCTCTTGTTCAGGATGGATTGCCATGGGCCACTGAAGGGCGCCATGTGGAACAGCTCGAAGGAATCCTTGAATCCCATGTCTGTGGCCTTCTCGAAAGTCTGCAAGGCACTCCAGGTGTTCTGGAACAAAAATGGCCTCTTGACGCTTTCCTTG
>NW_015176088.1:49159-52234 GCF_001447785.1 Gekko japonicus | reverse complement strand
ATCTGGTAAGTGGCCAGAACGTGCTGTCCGCACAGGACGGCGGGGAGGAGGTTTCTGTGAAGTGAGGGATATCAACATCTAAAATGGGGTGCTGGAGGTCGGAGTGGCTTCCGACAGGGAAAACCTTCCCATAACCAGTGTTTCCTCTAAGCTGAGTTAGTGTGAGCTAGCTCACAGTTTTTTAGCCTCCGGCTCACACATTTTTGTCTTAGCTCAGGAAGGCATGGCTCCGGAGCAAACTAATTTATGCAGTAGCCAAATCGCTCGCTCACAACTTTAATGCCAGTCGCTCACAAAGCAGAATTTTTGTTCACCAGACTCCACAGCTGAGAGGGAGCATTGCTCAGGACCAAACTGATTTACACAGCAGCCAAATGGCTGGCTCACAACTTTTAACGCCAGTAGCTCACAGAGTAGAATTTTTGCTCACAAGACTCCACAACTGAGAGGGGAGCCTTGCCCATAACCCCTGGAGTGTTGGGAATCGGCATGATTACTCTTGTGTTGAAGGGACAGTATTCTGTGTATGTTCGGGGGCATCTTATGTCTTCCAGTGTCCCTACAGCATTAACCTGCAGAAAAGAAGCACCAACCCTGTACTTACTAATTTGAAAAGATTTAAGCATCGTTGACAAAGTTAAACAGGGGACTTCCCCATGGCAGGACAGCCTCCATTTGCTATTTTTACTCACCAGGCTGCTGTCCAGCTCCCCCTCAGCCTCTTTCCAGTGCACTGGGTGGGAGCTGATTTTTGGAGTCGTAAGGCTCACACCAAGTCACCTGTCCGTGTTCCATAGCCCAGCATTCCCCAACCTCCTTCCTGCAGCTTGCAGTCTCTGTTTGCTTGGAGGCGAGTCCCACTGAAATCAGTGAGATTTGTCTCTCAGAAAACATAATAGAGTTCGGATCAGACTGTAAGATGCCCTCCTTTCCTCCACGTTTGCTCGGTAGAATTCTGTTTCCACCCTGAAGGGTCGGCAAAGGAATCTGTGATCTTCCATCGCTTGTCATATTAGAGAAGTTTTGGGTATCTAAAGAACTGTTGTTGATGAGGAGTCTCCTGTTCCGTCAAGGTCAGGTGGGCTGATGACCTCCATCTAAGACAAAGGTCAGGCCTCCCTGTTGGTCCTACTGGATTTATCTCCTGGCTTTGACACAGTGGGCCCCGCTATCTTGTTCCCCCCCCCCAGTGTTTATTTTCTAATTTTAAATAGATAAAGAAAACACAAGTACATTTCAACATAATGTTTACAGAAAATCTTCCAGTGTTCCACTTCCACTTTGATACAAATCATTATTTATACCCTTTTGTATTTTGTAGCCATTTATATGCTTCAGCCCAAGTGCTTCTCATATTTTTCATTTTTACCCTGAATGGTAAATGTTAATTTTTCCAACTCGGCCACTTCCAATAATTTACATATAAATTCATCTTTCGTTGGAATATTTTCATTTTTTCAATACTTTGCGTATAGAATTCTGGCTGCTGCTAATATATACATAATTAAATACCTTTCATATTTCTTAAATACATCAGGTATTATATTTAACAAAAAGAATTCTGGCATCAATTGGAGATTTAATTCTAAAATCCCTTCTAAAACTCCTTTTATTACATTCCAATATTTTTTCGCTTTCCTACAAACCCACCAAGCATGATAAAAAGTTCCTGTATTTGACTTGCATTTCCAGCAATTTTTGGATAAATTCTTGTTAAATTTATTAAGTCTTTCCGGTGTTATGTGCCACATATAAAACATCTTTACTATATTTTCTTTGAAGTTACTTGTTTTAATATATCTTGTATTCCCAGACCAGAGTTTTTCCCATTCGTCCATTTCTATATTTCGCCCAATGTGTTGTGCCCACTTTATCATTTGGGGCTTTACCCACTCGTCTTGCATATTATATTCTAATAGAAAATTATACACTTTCCCAATAATTTTTTCATTATTATTTATCCACACCTCATCCAACTCAGTATATTTATTATAAAATCCTATACTTTTGCCTTTTGTCCATCTAGATTTGAGAGTTGTTTTCCCCCACCAAGTTAAATTAGTATTGTATTTGTCAGGACCCACAGCCAAACAACAGAGCACACACTTCCAAGAAAGGTTTTACTTTATATAAAACATCTTTACTATATTTTCTTTGAAGTTACTTGTTTTAATATATCTTGTATTCCTAGACCAGAGTTTTTCCCATTTGTCCATTTCTATATTTCGTCCAATGTATTGTGCCCACTTTATCATTTGGGGCTTTACCCACTCGTCTTGCATATTATATTCTAACAGAAAATACACTTTCCTGATAATTTTTTCGTTATTATTTATTCACACCTCATCCAACTCAGTATATTTATTATAAATTCCTATACTTCTGTCTTTTGTCCATCTAGATTTGAGAGTTGTTTTCCCCCACCAAGTTAAATTTGTATTGTATTTTTCCATCTCTTCCTCTGTAATCAGATTCCCTTTCTCATCTAGTAGGTCTGAATATTTCCATTTTGGATATTTGATAAACAACGTGGGTTTCACAAACGCTTCAATGCGGGATAACCATTGTGGTATCTTCTGATAGTGCATATTTTTAAACTTCATCCCAAATTTTAAATAAAGCATCTCTAATCTGATGTTGTGAAAAATGACTGGTCCTTGTCACCTTCTGTTACCACAAATACACATGCCATCCTATCATAAAATCATGTCCTTCTAACGTCAATAATCTGGTATTTGCCAAAATAGCCCATTCTTTTATCCAACTTAGAGCAGCAGCTTTAAAATATAATATCCAGTCAGGTAATGTTAACCCCCCCTTTCTTTTTTATCCTGTAGATATTTCAGTTTTATCCTTGACCTTTTACCTTGCCATATGAAATCTCTACTTTCTCCAGATCTTTAAAGAATTTTCTGTTTTTTATGATAGGTATAGTTTGGAATAGAAATAGCATACGTGGCAATCCGTTCATTTTGACTACGGCAATTCTACCTAGAAAAGTAATTTGTAAATCATTCCATCGGTCTAAATCCCTCTTAATTTCTGTTAACGTCTTTATGTAGTTATCCTGAAAGA